>NW_015090852.1:6879225-6954368 GCF_001431845.1 Calidris pugnax | reverse complement strand
CCTTTTTTTTTTTTTTCTAAAGCCCTTTCTGCCAGGTACTGGACTTAGAGATTCCTTAAATCTAAGGACATTATATGACTGTGTGTTGTGAGATCTGGGACCTTGTTGATGAAAAGCCATTCATCCCCTACTCTCTTCCTTCAAGGAAAAAAGCTTTTAATGCTAAAAAGTGTTTGTGTGCAGCACTGTTTAACACAGACAGATGTGCCAGATTCAAAATGTCCACTGCTTGCAGGCTCTGTCAATCACGTCGGACTACATTATACAACTTAACATATCAGTGTAACTACAGAAAATAGATCACAGTAATGATGGGCCAGCTGTGAAATTTTAAAGATAAAACTCTCTACATGTTCTGAAAATAATATTGATAGATGCTTTATAGTGTTTTAATTTCATATAGTTCTAACTCGAAAAAAAAAACCAACCCAAAACATCTTGACATTTGTACATTATTTTGGTGCTGAATAATGCAGAAGTGATGGCTGAGATCTCTTTGCATTTCCAATGCAACTTGCAACAAGGAGAGGAGAGATATTTCTCATGTAATACGTATTTCTTGTGAAACAATAGTATAGATTGATCGGTATATCAAGGCCCTAAATATAATTCTAAGAGTTGCAAACAAATTGTAAGGTCTAGAGGCTAATTCCATAAAGTGTTGTCATTAGAAGTTCATAGGGCTCTTTCCTTAATGATCATGGTTCAGCTTTTACAAAATTTAGCATAGATCATCATTGCCAGAAAAAAATACCCTTCTGCCAAAAGGTTCTCTTGTACAAAAGGAATAATAGGGACAAGCTGAAGTTTTCAATAAAGCTGAACTGTATTTCATTAAACAGGGTCCTCTGCATAGTTAGCACCCGTGCTAGGTTCGTATTTTGTACCTAGGATCTGAAACTATTTTAGTCTCTGCTTGGAGCACGTAACATATGGTAACTGGATCTGATAATGAGATACAAATATATTCTCCATGGGTTGTTGGGAGACTCCACTGTTCATAAGGTTATGTCATAACTTATGATCATATTGGACTTGAGTCTTTTTTTTTTTCTGAAGTCAAGATAATACTTATGTACTTCACAGTAATGATATAGGACTGAATTTACTTATATTCATGAAATGTTCAGATTTTAGTGAGGCTAAATCCAGGCTGCACAATATTGTAGTAAATACAGAAAGGTTATCTGATGGTATCAATATCATTTAGAGATACATCCTGCTGTTTTCTGAAGTGTCTACCACTAAATTGGAATTCTTTAATCAGTGATAAACACAAGGTAACTATTACAAGAAGAGTCTGCATTTAAACAGTCACTCTTGCAGTTCACTGTCATGCAGGGGGGCAAGTTAAGTCATAAGAATATTAATTTTTGCAAAAAATGGTATTATGCTTTCACAAAATATCACAATATATAGGTGTTAAGAAAAGAGCTGTCATGAATAACATAAGTCAGTCTTAGCTGCTGTGGTGATTTATATGGCTGAAGAATGTAAAAATTACACTTTCTTGCACTAAATGGTATTTCTTACAGTTGTTGAAGAGGAGCACTACGTGCAGTAGTAATGAAATAGAAATGTGCCATGGGTTCTGTAACGGAAACTGATAAAGGCATGGCAATTTCATGAATTCCTCCACTAATTTCAGTGTTTTGAGGTATGCTTCCTTCATACGGCTTTATGTTACAGAGTGTGCAAATTGTGAGTTCAACCTCAGCTTTCCTTCTGGGGGACTATCTAGAGAAAGACTAGTTAGACTGACCTAACAATGAGTCTGGTCTAGGCTGTGAGAAGCATGTAAGAAGTGATTAGTGCTTATTGCAAAGAAAGCAGTTTGATCAACAGCAAATAAAGAGACAAGCAAGAAACTAGTGAGCGTGCTGCGTTCTTGGAGTCTGAAATTTGCAAAGCTGTCTGCTTCTTTCCCTGGACTAGTCCACAGGTCTGGGATAAAGGACATACTCTGTCATTCGAAGAGAGTATCCTGTCAGGTTCCAAAAATTAAGCAAAAAAGAGGAGAAAGAAGAGCTCCATGACAAAAGCAGAGGAGGAGGGGGAAACTGAGAAGGAACCAATTCTTATGACAATGTGAACAACCAGGATGCTACTGAATGAAGAAATGTTAAATAGTACTAGAGGACAGAATCATTAAAAGCCTGTCCAAATGTTGTTTCAAGATCAGAGGCTTTAGTGGAGATGGGAAAAGTACTTTAAAGTCCTAATTGGTTTTTCTTTGTGTAGGGTTTTTACAGTCAGCAAGTGCCTGTCAGGCCCTGAGGGCATCCTGTGTTGATAGAGCCCTTGCCTGCACTGGTATTTTAATGCTGGAGCTGCTAGAGACTGGCTGGGAGCTGTGAGAGAAGGTCCTCCTCCTCCTTCTCCCCTGTGCTTTTGAACACAGGAATACATGGAGATCACAGAGTCTGGGTTGGAGATAGGGAAGCACTATAGAAATATCTCTAGGAACGCAGTCACTTCTTGCCCATGGTCAGAAAATAGCAACACTTTTTCATATTTTGCTGCACAACTGCCCAGCACCACAAAGTCAGTTTTGTAAGGGAACCTCTCACAGCAGCAGAACAGTTTCAAAGGGATCCTGTACTGATTGTGAGTTGAATTTAGGTAGAAAGGATGTATGTTTGCATCCCTGCTACAGCCTCTCTGCAGTTCTAGAGTTGTAATTAGTCTATAAATACATCAAGCCCTAATTCTGTTTCTCAGTGTTTCACGTGTATAGTACCCATAATTGGAAGGCCTCCTTCAACCAGCTAACCTTGAATGGGTGCTTGATAGTAGCAGCATTCTACGTCTTGAACCTTTGCTTGTATAGGAATAATAGTTACCTTACGGACCCTCCAGACCTGTTAATTTTGAACTTGAGTGCTTGTCTTGCCTGCAGAAGAAACCTGAGTCCCACTGAACAGGTGAGATGTGCCCTTGACACCTTCTTAATTTTAAAATTGTCTTTTCTCTCTGTATCTTTTCCTTTTTTATCCTCATTCTTTCCTTGAACAGTCTTGTCTTCTTCTAAGGTCTCAGAATCAAGAGAAATTACCCTTTTAAACTCGATGATGGGCCATGAAATAAAGGGAATTAACCTGGTGTAATGGAGGAATGATTAACTACAGTGGTGTGAGCAGCTGAATGACAGATGAGTAAATAAAAGAAAAATAAAATTTGGAGTTTGGAGACAAGATGAGAACTCTTGCTGCTCATCTGCTTGATTTCATTTTTGTAAGACTCACATTGCTTTATATATCTAAGAAAGATGGCAGCTCTGTGATTATTGTACTGATGGTTAAGAAGGGGATTTAAAAAATAAAAAACCCAAAAATAAGTGTATGAATTCTAAGCTTTCCAAGTTAGTGATAATGTGCCTACTATCCTACCCATTACTCATAAATAATATTTACGCCTGTATAATACTGTTACAGGCCAGGGGAGAGCAGTACGGCTGGCTGAGACATAGTCTACCCAGTCTGTCATCTGCTGTGTGGTCTGCCAGTAGCAGCATCTAAAGATGTGCAGGGAAACAGAAGCTCAATACCCTGTGTGCTTCTGTGTTCCCTTTGTCCAAGCCTAAGTGCAGAACTAGAGTCCAAACGATTCTGGTTCTGAGCACTGGTCCCATGACGTTCACAGTTCAGTATTTGGGTTGAGGTTTTCTTTAGTTAGTTGAGTGTTCAGTACTCTCCTATACTGGCCATTTATCTGCCTTATCTTCTGGCTCCAGGAGACAGTTACTTTCCCCCATGCATATGCCAGGAATTCAATACACATACGACACCAGTCTGATCGTATCATTTTCTCTTGCAGCAGTCCAACAGACTGGGAAAAGGGCCAAGGAGATTTAAAAGGGAAAAACAGAAAAAAAAGGCAAATAAATGAAAAGGCCAAAAAACATTCAGGAATTCATTATGCCAAAGCAAGCAGCAGTGCTGGTGGCACAACTGGCACATAGCAGATAACAAGACACCAGAAGTGGTAAGGTCCCCAGCAGCCAGCGCACATCTACATGTCAGCAGGCACCCTGCCTACAAATGGGTTGGTGGGCTCTGCTCTTACACTCATTCTCCTGGAACAAAATGGATGGTCTTCATCCCTGCTAGCAGCACTGACCCACCCGCCTGGGGACCACAGGCAGCACTGGGAGCCTTGCACACTCACCCCTCCCTGGGCTCAGTTCAAGGCTGGAATGTGTCACTTGATGGACCTTCCAAGTTCAGAGGCTCTTTAATTTTGACATGGTGTTAAGTTTATTACAACCTGGTGAAATGAGTCACTACCAAATCCATGGCTCTACCCTTCTCCTTTCCCACATGTTTTCATGAGGATAGTGAAAAGTTTAACCTTTCAAATAACAGTCTTTTTAAAAAATGTGCAGTGCTAGAGCAATACAATATATCCATGACATGAAAGGACACAGTTCTAGGGTAACTATTGCCTTTAGCTAGCAGTAACAAATCACAAGCCTTTTAAAAGAAAGCCCAATCTATTAAAAGTACTGTTGTGCTAGGGGGCCAGAGACCAAGGTAATAAAAAAGATCTTGGGCTTGCTACTGCAGAAACAGTGAGACCTCTTGAAATCTGAGTATCCTTGAACCCTTTGATTCAAAAGGGAGCTGGAGAAGTTTAAGCCTTCATAGAATCTGTGCAGGAATTTTCTGTCTTGGAACCAGCATAAGGCATATATTCTCAAAGACTTCGTAGATCAGATAAAGTCTCCAGACCAGGATTTTTATTTTTTTTTATTTTTAAGAATCAAATTATGTAAATAACTTTGTTTGCAGGTTTGCTCCTTCTAAGACTTTTAGTAGGACTACCGACTATGTTTCAAGTAATTTCAACAATCACCATCTATAATAAGATACTGCAAGATAATATTTATTCCTTTCTCCCAGCTGAGCAGGGAATTATTTTATCCTGACATAGGCATGTGTTTAGGCTCCATTATCTCCTGCCCTTGTGGCTAAAAAGTGCAGTCCAAAAGGTAGACACTCTCAGTTTTTCAGCTGAATTGTAGTAATTTGTTTGCAACCTTATCCAGTGAGTTCAAAAATGTCATTTTATGCTTGTTACAAAATCCGCAACTGTCCTCAATTTAATGACATCTTTCCATTGATTTCAACGGCTTTTGGATCAGGGTCTTGCAATGCAGGGTATGTGAATTATTATTTCTTTATATTACCCTGAACACTGAAGTATGATTTTAATGTTATGTGAGTGTTTTACTGAGGAAAGAGGCATAATAAAATACTGAATGTGATTGATGTGATTAATTAAAGAAAATGTTTGTCCTGTTTCAATAGGATTCTGAGGCTTATACCTAAAGCATATACAATTGTTCAGGTGTTAAGGCTGGAAGAACTCCTGACCTACAGCTGCAGAAATGTAGGACTTTAGCTGTCAATGAGATGTACTGATCCTCAGATGAAAGGAGTTGACCTTTTTGCCAGCTGACTGTTAGTTCATATACATTAGATAAGTATCTAGTGATCCCGATCAGGGGTTGATCTGCTACCTTGAATCATACTACTGCTATCAACTCTAGTCCTAAATCTTCCTTATTTCAAATTAAAACGTGTGCTTTATTGTGAATTTGGCTGTAAATGGAGAAATTATTTGTTACCTTCAGAAGTGAATGTTTCCATTCCACCTCATAGGGTTTTGTCAACAATTCTGACATACAAGGAGGCTGAGGCTCATTTGGAGCATATTCCATTTCAAAATTACCTGAAGGATGAAGAAGGGCCAGAGAGAAACGTGCGGTGCTACTGGGAGGATGGGGGATGTTGGCTGAGTTGTACCTAAGGGCTGCTAGAGCAAAGCCTGGGAGCCTAGTGACACTTAGAGCAATCCTCCTGTTTTCCGTATAAACAAGTAAATTCCTTGACTATATTGTATCTCACACAGGCTAGCAAGAAGAGTTTAAAATTTAGGCCCTGCTGAAAAACAAAGGCAGGGAAGGAGCTAGTAAGAGTAGCAAGACTAACCTTGTTTTGCCATTACTTTGCAGCATATTAAGGAATGATGTTTCACATGCAGCTTTTACAGCCATCCGTGTTAAAGATTATGTTCTTCCTTCCTCCAGCTGTCTGAGCACACTGTTTGGTAAGAATAACTATCTTGGGGTTTTCCTAATGAAAGTTATATATGACATTCAACAGATATGTGGATAACTAAACTTACATAAGGTTTTAAAAAATGTACTGTTATTTGCATATGAAGTCAGCAGAAATTTCAGGGTTTCCAAGACTTTTCCATACCAGTTAGAGTCTGCCTACCTGGGTCTACTGACTCCCAGAGGAGTAAAAGAATCCTCCACGTGAATGAAACCAGCAGAATCACAATGCAAATAAGGCAGGTGAAGGCAATTGATAGGGAAGTGGGAGGATAAAGAATGATGATTATACAAGGAAAAGCCTTCTGGGTTGCCTGACAGAGTGTGGGAGCTTTTAAATCAGGGCAAGAGGAGAGGAAAAGAAACTTGTGAGCTGGACATCACTGGAAGGAAGCAAAGAGAAAGAAGTGGCATGTGAGGAGGTAAGAGTGCTTAGGACAGCCTGGGGGATATTGCAAGCTTTAGTAGAGACCTCATATTATACTCTCTTAGGCAGAACAAAAGTACAACAGCAACGCTTAGTGACAGGATAAGGAAGGACAGTTAAGGGGAAGGGGTGGAACAAAAGCAAACAAGTCTCAGTGATACTTTGAAGAAAAATAAATTGGGAATTCAGAGTGAAATCTGTGCTCTCTGTGTACTTTTGTATCTTCTGTGTTGGAGACATTGGTTGTGTAACCCACTGGGAGACACAGGAAAGTTTGTAAACCACTCAGGACACGTACAGAATGAGAAACTGAAGACTGGTTAAATTCATCTAGCTATTATGTATTTTTTTTTCCTTCAGAAGGAAAAAGGGACTGGAGTTGATAGAAAAATACTGTAAACCCAGAAGTGTACAGACCAAACCCAAATTGTTTGTGGCTGTGCTAAATAGCATAGGCTGTGTTACATGCAAATGTCAACACATCTTTTTTAGGATTATGGGTATCTGTAATTTCAATAGGTTTTTTTCCCTTAAGAACACAGCTAAGCACACAACTTGAAATTATTTTTCACTTAAGCTATTGAATATCAGCAACACACGACATTCCAATTTTATACAAAATGTTGTTTTGTGCTCAGATGAAGAAGTGTTCCTGCCGGTCCCCAGTGCTGCTATACTGAATTACACGAGGACAGAAACACTGAAAGACTGAGAGTTTTGTTTCATGGTTGTTTTCTGAAAACACTCTCTTATTTATTATTCATTGTTTTCATTCATGTCGTATAGCACCAGCGCGTAGTTAATTTCGAACTCATGATAACACACCCGCTAACTGAAGTTGATGGCATAATTTAAGCAAAGGCGGTTATGAGCGATGAAGCTTTGCAGCCAAGATCGTGGGAGAGACCAGGTCTCTCTCCTGGTGCCTGGGCTGCCATAGAGGCTGTGCTCGGGGCCTGCTGCTCTCTTCCTATGTTCAGAACTCCCTTTATTCCATACAACGTGTGCATGGTGACCACCAGAGGGACCCTTTGCACTTTGGCACCCTAAAACACATGACATTTAAAAGTTTGATTTACAGCCAGGCCTAAAACAGCAGGATATTGCAGTACATCATTTGCTAAGCTTTCGCCAAAGGAATCTTACCGGTGAAGCCTGGTTTACAGCTACAGATATAGCCTTCGGCCTTGTCGTAGCTGAAGGCTGGTGGTAGGCCCGGGATGCTCCCGTAGTGGCTGGCCCAGGATCGCTCCACGCAGTGTCCCCCGGAGAGGCAGGGGCTGCTGCTGCACTCCCCGATGTCCTCCTCGCAGCGGGAACCCGCGTAGCCTGTGGAGAGCCGTGAGGAGAAGGTGTTTGACTGGTGTGCTGTCCCTTCATTCCAGACCCAACAGTAGCATTGTGAACATCAAATGCACTTGGTTTCAGACTCTGTTATGTGCTAAAAGATTCCCTCTGCTTCTTGAAGGTACGAACGTTTCCTCGCGGGTCTCTGTCAGGGCTCTGCAGCGGGGTGTTGTTACAGCTATTCTGTGTCAGTGAGCTGAGCTTTGCCAGGCTCTACAGGCTTTAGGAAGTAAGATGGAGATCTCTGTGGGTAACAAGGTGCTGCACTGTGCTGTAGATACACTCTCAGGTTGTGTGAAGTTTTCCTTTTACATCATCTCCCTATGACACAGGAAAGCAGGGAGTGTGAATTGTTTGGTGTATGCAAAATGCTTTATCTGGAGTTTGAAGTGCCACAAAACTCCCTGATTTCTGGAAAATGTGAAGGGTTATGCCTAATTTTTTAGGTTTCTAAGGGTTTTCCCATTTCTAATGCAACCAAGAACTGTGTAGTCCCACAACACTGGCATTTACTCCTCATAGTGCACCGTGTCCCTGCATCCTCGGTAAGAGCACAGACGCTAAACTTTCTAGAGAGACTTCTTATACTTAGTCCGGATGCTGAGAGGTTCACAAAGTCTCTCAAAAGCACAGGGTCTGTGTCTGCACTGGTGGTGCAGGAGCCTTTTTACAAATGGCTGGACATGCAAGCATTGCTGGTAGAGGAGAACACAGGCCAGCATGTTTCACCCTATACTGTTAGACAGCTTGCACTGGTGATACGAAGGAGACTGGTTTCCCAACGTAACACTTAGTTTAATTTTTATTCATAGACGGAACATTTTGCATTGAGAAGTAAGTTTTTAGACTGGTTTAAAAGTCATGCTAATGAAGACTAAAAGAGAGTCAGGAGCAGTAGTGATTCATGTGTCGTAGGGGTTGAAGGATTAAGCAACTGGGAGATAGATCCCAACTTTGATCTATCTCCTGTCTTGACTCCATAATATTGGTACTTTTGTTTTGCCCACTTCTGCTGTGCAGGGAGATCAATCCTTAGCTGGAAAGAAACTTTACCCATAGGGCTGTGACTCATGATGAGTGAAACTCATCTGAACAAAAGCCCATAGAGTATTTTTAAGGTCATGTAGCTTCAACCTTTTATTGTATCAGCAAACAAATGAGGGTGTACCTACAACACGAGGAAAGAAAGTGTTTATAGGAGAACTTAGAGCTTACCTGGCCAGCAGTGGCATGTGTAATTGTCAGCATTTTCCTCACAAGTGCCATTATTGTAGCATGGTTGTGACCAACATAAGGGAGTTAGGGTCTCACAGTGTAGGCCCATAAATCCAGTACCGGTACAGTTGCAGCTGTACCTGCAACACAGAATGCAATGTTCACTCTAGCTGGAAGTCAGGAGATCTGAGCTTTGTTCCTGAACCCGCACAGGCTTCTTGTGCAGCCTTGGCTAGCAGCTTGCACAGTTGAGTCCGGGCTCAAGACCACCATCTGGTGCTCTAGGAGAAACCGCAGAAATTGGGAGCCAACAATGAGCTTTTTCCTGAAATATGTGGTTTTGTCTGGGGGGAAAAAACCTGCTTGTGAATTCAAATTGGTTTTGGCAGATCATTTCTTCTAAGAATTATTGATCTTTTTTTCTTTTCTTTTTATTTTTATTTTTGGGGGAAAAAAGTTTCTGTGATTTCCAATGCAATTTTTGTAGGCTTAACATTAGTCACAAAAAGAAGAGGGGAGAGGCAGTAAGTGTGTTAGTATCCCTTTCTCTTGATCTGGTAGAAATTGAATTGGCAAAAAACATAAGGCAATTTCTGTTCCTTGACTAAGTGATATTTTCTCTTTGATGAAAAACAATATTTTATTGTTAGGTTAGACAATTGCTTGCATAGTTCCAATAATAACAGTAATACAAGATTCCTTTTGATACCAATGTTACTATTTAGGGTTTACAAGTAAACAAACTAGTATTTATAAACAAACAATACGCAGGTAATTGGTAACGTCTGGGTTTTTTGTTTGTGTTTTTTTCAGGTGAGTTAATTATTATAAAATATATAACTCCTCTGCTTAGGTCATAAAGTATAAGAGCAACTTCTACATGTCATAAGAAAAGACAGGCCTTTGCAAGATAACTAAGTTAAATGTGTATGCTTGGATGATCTTTGTCTAAAAGTAATTATCAGAAACAAAAATTTATTCTTATATTGTTTTATTTTACATTAAAATTATACAGTGGTTATTGTACAACTGAAATCACGGGGAATCTTGCTGAACAAGAGATAAGTGTACTTATTTCATAATTTCTGTGCTTAATATCTAAGTATTAGACTTAGAGTAAATACATGGAGAGAAAGCGAAATTGTTGAACCTAAGGGAACATCAGGGAACAACTGGCTCCTGTAGTCTAACAGACCAAAAAGCGTAAACTTTTTACTACACTATTTAAGTATACATAAGCAGAAACTTCTGGCTGGCCAGTTTATTACTAGTGTATGGATTATTCTTAAATCAAAATCAGAGATGATTTAGACCAGGTGGCATTTGAATTTAGGATATAAAAAGTAATGAGGAAGATGTGAATCAGAAACATAATTTTCATTCCAAGGTACATTCTCAAAACAGAATTCTCTTCTGCTGTATTTTTCGCACATTTCCTCCATGTGCCTTCAGTTTGGTGCTGTTCACCTTTGTGGTGAAAGATTTTTTTCTACCTTAGTCTATACTCCCTTTTTTTCTTTAGTGCAGAATTATGGAGCAGGGAGGAATGTTCATGACTCACTGCTCAACGTGAAGCCCCACCTGTGAGCCTTTTTTCTCAGGTATCTTTAAGTGTTTGACATTGCTGTTGACCTTCGGAGATTCTGAAGGGTGCTCTGCTTGTGGGCAGGCTGTGACTGAGCACGTAGATGGCTTTTTCTTTTAAGAGTCATATTCTGAGACACTCTACCTAACATATTTTTGGGCTCCTTGTTTGATGGTCTCACAATATGCAGAGAGCAATATGTGCAGATGTTCTTTCCTATGCAATCAAAAGATCATTGAAGATCCTGGGACTATTTCCTATGAAAAAAAAAAAAAAGGCTTGGAGCATGCAGAGCTACCCTCTGTGCCTGCACACACCATGTTTTGTAGGTCCAAATAAGGCGCCTCTGTAAATCGTTGCATTTAAATAAGAAATGTGCATTACTGTGAAGCTTTTTTTTTTTTTTTTTTTTTTTAAGAGGCCAAGTTCTACATTTTTGCGTTTATGAAACCTCACTGGAAGATTCAGTCTGAAGTCTGGGAGAGAATTTTGTTTGGTGTTTGTATTTATGGCTTTAAACGCTAAATCTCTCGCCTCACACACTTCTGTGAGAGCTGGTGGCACACACAAAAGCCTCAGCTGTACTGTAGCCTTAGTCAGAAAAGAAAAACTACTGTTTAAAGACTACAATTCTTCATTTAACCCAAAAAATACACAAAAGGAAGGAAATTGCTAGACACCCTTCTGTTTTGAATTGCTTTGTTGTCCGACCCTTTTCATCATGTAACAAATGTGGAAAAAGCTCCAATCATTCTCCAGATATCCTGCAGTATTACAAGCCAATTAAAATTGCTCTTACATGTACCTCTGCTTTAAAAGCTGGGAGAAGAATGAGCAGGATTAAGTCTGGCCTGAATGAGCATCCCGGTTGCTCACCTCATGCGTGTATCCTCAAAAGGCTTGCAGATTCCTAAGTGGGTCTGCTCTGCACTAGTCAGGTACGAGGTGACCTCCCTCTCCCCGCTGTCCTGCTTTAGCTACACTGGAAAACAGTAAATTGCTTTATCCTGTTCAGAGTCGTTCCGCGCTGCTGAAAAGGAGCTCCACAAGGTTGGTGCCATGTCACCACACTGTACAAAAGCTCATTCCCAGAACATGATCTCTTCCCCCTCTCCTTCGAAGCAAGCAGGCCTTTTGCTGACATGACTTTTGGAATGATTTTTGGGGCACTAAAAATCCTCAAAACTGCTTATAAAAATTGGAAAACACACAATACAGGCCAAATCTTCTGCTGGTGAGAGGAGTGCCTGCATGAATAACTTTCAAACTGTGCTTATACATGTATTTTCAGTTTGGGAATCTCATGCTGAGTATGCAGAGCCAGTATCAGTGGATGAATGCCAGAGCTCTGGCTGCCTGGGCTGCACTTGGACCTCTGTGTAGGGCTATTAACAGTAGGGGCAGAAGCTCACTTTTCTGTTGCCTCGTATTCTTTTTATCTTTTTTTTTTTTTCTTTTTCCATGGACTGCGGGTTGTTTTGAATAAGGAGCTGTTGTCCTACATTCCTGTGAAGTTCCTGACACATTTCCTAATGATACCTATTACTATGGTTACTATTATTACAGTTTTCCTCTGCCTCTCTTTTCTAATACTTCTGTCTGTCAGCATGGGCAGCTGCTGTTGGCAAATTCAATTTTATACACTCTCACATCTCTCTTGGAAACTAAATTTTGATGACTGTTAGAAACAGGATTCATCTCTAAATGATAATGCTCAGGGCAAGACAAATAATATATTGTAAATACGTATATAAAGTATATATGTATATAAAGTAAATAAGTATAAACATGAAAAATATACTTCTTGGTCAGTCTTTGCCATAAATATTTTTGTGTCCTATTGGCTCTGACACCTGACTTGCATTCTATAATCCTTTTCAAACTTAAACTGAAGTCAGTGCAGGATGAGGGGGTGAAATCCCCAATTTGAAATCAGCTACCGGGCAGTGCAGGCTCTCCTAGCACTCCCGACTGCAAACAGAGGAGCTAATAGCACAACCCAGCTGTTGGCATTACCCAGCTGTAGCAGACATACCCGTTGGCATCATCCGTGCAGTGTCCCCCGTTGAGGCAGGGCCGGCTGGCGCACTCGTCGATGTTGGTTTGGCAGAGGTCTCCCAGGAAGCCTGGTGCGCAGGAGCAGGAGAAGCTCCCCAGGGAATCGCGGCAGGTCGCGCCGTTCAGGCACGGCTCCGATGAGCACTCGTCGATTTCCAGCTCACAGTTTGTACCTTCAAAAGAAAAGAAAGCGAGCAACTCCCAACCTTAGGAGACAGTTAGTTTTGGAGGTCTCAGCAAGGACTGTTTTAAGTACAATATTCACATAATCAATTTTTAATTTTTTTTTTTTTTTTTAGCAATTGCCTATTTTTAAAAGGCATTTCCTCCTCAATGTGCATCGCAAGACTAGTTTTTTCAAGGACTGGGAGAATTTACAAAAGAACAAACGAGCTGTTAGTCACAGGAATAGGTAGAATAGCAACTTTTGTGTTAGCTTGAACATGAAAACAGAATGAATTAATTTCCAGATTATTCAAACCATGTCACTATCATATTTGTATATTAAAGAAGTGACTCTGAATTAAATTACTTCAGAAGAGTCTGTTTAAAGCTGTACGTTTAATTGAATTCTCTGGGAAGCTTTCTGTTTAGCTGTGGTTTATTGTTTCGGGGTTTTTTTAAGAATTAGCAATGTGTAAATAAATTGGTCTATGATGCCGTCTTTGCAACAGATCAGAATCTTGAGTTTGCTCTTCAGAGATAATTTATGGAACTAAATCAATTCTAATATTAGTTTACAGCTATTTAGGAGAGTTGGCAGGTTAAGTATACATTCCTTATCTCTATCACAATCCAGGAAACACTAAGAAAATGTCATAATTTCATAATTAATTTCATAAATAATCAAAGCAGCTCCCGCTTTGATTATTTCAGGGTTTTGTATGCTTATGCACTTATTTAGTACTTTGAGTAATAGTGATTTTTTTTTTTTTTTTTACAATAATTTTCACTTGCCAAGTCAATTTGTTTTAGCAGCTACAGCACTAACCACAAAAAGATGTGAAATGGCAAATTACAATGAAGAAGCTGCTTTTAAGCAGACTTCTCTATTTTTAATTTGGTTTACTAAAGTAGCAGTAGTATTGTAAATAGCTTTCAGGGGAACTTTTCTACTGCAGCCCTGATTAGGGGTCCATGTTTTTTGGAGAGGGAAAGTTTTCAGTACAAGATGATGGGGCAGGTTTTCAAAAGATGGGAACAGACACATTTTGATGATGGGTATTTTCTCAGCAATTTATTTAGGAGCTTGTCTCTAATTCTTTCATTGTACTGTGTCCTGCTGTGGAATTTGTACATTTTAACTCAGAACATCTTTCTCAAACCACTAACATTGCTAATATTTAGCACTGTTACTTGATTATTAATTTATTTCAACCCTTTAGAATGCAGCATCTTTGTTTAAAAAAATAAAACAATAATTTAAAAAATCCATATTATGGATAAATACATGAAAATATATTAAAATGCCAAAAAATATTTGAGGCTATTAGTCATAACTATTTTTTATTGTATTTAAACATTGAAGTCCAAGTTAGTCTTTCCAGTAGTTAAGAAATACTACTGCTGTAATTTTGCAGACTATATTTTTATAGTTCCTGGAGACCACATATAGAACAGTGGATGGGTGCAGTTGCCAGTCCCGTGCCTCCAGTTTAAGGTTCACTGGTCAGCTAGCCACTACTTTCAGCGGGAGCCTGCCGTGAGACCCTAGCACAGGAACGCTCTCTTAAGGCTTTATGGTAATGTACATTACATCCAGATATAGTGAGCAATCCCTCTGTGGTCATTGCCCTGTGAATTCACTGTAATTGTAAACAATGTGTTTGCAGAAGTATGTCTAGTGACCGTAAATCTGCCAGAGCTTGTTAACAGCTTACTGCGAACACTAAAAATCATGTGACAAAACAAGCCCTGTTCAACAGTTCAGCCAAATTTAAAACTACAGGCCTGAAAACAGCCTGACGATTAACATGAGAACACAGCGTTGTTGTTTTGGTTCATGTCTTTAATCTATCAAGCCCAGTAACCTGCCTTCGGCAATGTTGCCTCAAAAGAAAACTTCTCTCTGTATAATGCATCCAGCCAACGCGATGTGCCACGCAAACGGGGGGAATTCCTTCCTAGCCTCCTCTGAATCTGCTGTCAGGCTTTCTTATATGTGAAGAGGAGAGATGAAAAGATTAGATCTGCATTGCACCTCAGTCTAACATTCTGTCATAAATATGCTGTATGCCAAATATCATATGCCAGAAATGAAAAAAAAAAAAAAAAGGCACCAACAAGCCCTGCCACGGTTATTGCACGGGGCTACAGCAAGAGCAAAGGCATCCTGTCCTAGAGAAGGCAGAGTGTTTCACCAGATACCAAACCGCACAAGTGGTTTGAATTGAAAGACTGGGAAGGTGGGTATAAGTGATATTTATAACTTTTGCGGTTTCTTTGAAGAACTAAGATTATTTCTTATACTGCTTGCTTTTCAAACAAGTCCTACTGTGCACTCCTTTGTACAGCCCCAGTCAATAAAAAGTAAATGCAGGAAAAGATGAAAGAGAAACAGGCAACATTTTCAGACTTGCCTGCCTACAGATATATTGCAAAGTCACTTTCTGGTCAAAGATGCTAGAGGTTTGTAGGCTCAGTGTAATTCCAGGTGGACCTGCCTGCTCTTAGTATGGCTGGAAACTGGTATCCAGGTCACCCCTTCTACTCTCCTGCACTATAGTGCTGTGCTCAAGCACAGCAAGTACAGAGGGCTGTCCCCAAATTCCGCAATCTGTATGTAGTAATCTTAAATTACATTATCTTGATTGGATAGTGCCAGATAGCTATTTTCTAGGCATCAGATTTAAAATGGCAGGGAGTGAGCTCATAGGTATCCAGGTCACCCCTTCTACTCTCCTGCGCTATAGTGCTGTGCTCAGGCACAGCAGGTACAGAGGGCTGTCCCCAAATTCTGCAATCTGTATATAGTAATCTTAAATTACATTATCTCGATTGGATAGTGCCAGATAGATATTTTCTAGGCATCAGATTTGAAATGGCGGGGAGTGAGCTCATAAAAAATATTAGAGGGAAGGAAGAGTTCAGTTTCTTGGAGCGAGGCTTGTCCTTTTTGTGCACAAGTCTGTGCTAACCCCCAGTGATCTGCATGCACGCACAGATGTAAGTTGTTATGGGTCTTGCAACACTGCACTGACCAGGCACAATCTGAGAACAGTGGGGCTCAATCCAATCAAAGGTTTTGGTGCCAGCCATTTATGAACCGAGACAAGCACTCTTTGGAGGTATGTACCCTCTGCCAGTCTCTGTTTTGAAAACCACTTGAAACGTGGGCAGTGCTGCTGGGCTCCTTTCACATCACCGTCCGGCCGTTTGGAGTCCTGGCCTCACCTGGGCGCGAGGCAGGGAGCGTCGTTTGAAACTTCAAAGCTGGAGAAGGAAACAGACTTTCCACTTTGGCAATTGTTGCTGAGGGACAATGCTGTTTGCTGTTGATATCCGCAGTGACCCTGCCATGAGCTTGTTGGGAAGTGAGGTCTGTACTTGAGGTACTTCATCCCACGGTAGAGGCTGCAGCGCCTTTGAGTGCTTAAAATTTACGATGCATCTACCCTAAATATTTGTATGGTGTACATATTATTGAGAAGAATATTGCATGAGAATTTAAAGATCCATCAAGAATAATTTCCTCAGATTACACGGAGTTCATCCCAGCTGTGACTACACCACAGTAGAAGGTATTGGAGCAGAAATTGATCTAGCCTGGTGTACCTATTGCATCTGTCACTGAAACACTTTCTCCTGCTCTTGTCTCGGGCTAAGACTGGGGTTTGGAACTTTCATGTGCCCCTGACAGTTCACACCAAAATGTTCACTGGCAATGGAGGACTGGCTTCAGCTGGGTCCAGCAAGGTAATTAACGTACCTAGCTGTGGGTAATAACAGGCTCTTACACCACGCTCTGTTGGGGTGAATTAAAAACAAGTGCAATTAGTGCAACGGAGGGAAAAAATGCATTTGATTAAGGTAGCCAGCAAAACTTCAACAAACCAATTGAGCTTCATTATTTAACAGCTGTGTGACACATGTCTTGTAAATAATTTCACACATGCAGAGCATTATCATAGAAACTGCAGATTTCATGCTAAATTTTCCAGTCTTTGGCTCTTGGTGCGTTCTAACCTCTTCCATTTGTGTAAGAATTATGTGTGACATTTCTCAGCTATTTTAAGAAGTGCTGCAGCATACCAATCATACAAAATAGCAGTCATAGTCCATGAAACAAGTAGCAACCGCAGCCAGTAACTCAAGCATTTGGTTAACATTACTGCTGTAGATTTACTGTACATTCTCTACCTACATATCAAGAGATATAACCTTTTAAACATCTTAGGGAAATGAGATGAGGCTGGATGACTTCCCACAGTAATTCATAGTGTCAGGCCAGGATAATAATGGTTGGCAAGATTCCCTGACAGAATAAATGAGGGTTTTTATTACCAGTGGGGACACCTCGGGGCTTTCATCCAGTAATCCCTCTGGCTTGTGCATTTAGAGCAACTCACAGCAAGGTGTAGAAAACAACAACAAAGAATGCTTCTGATAAATTATTTTGTTAAGTAGCCTTTAAAAGCTGGTATTTTACTGCTGGAGAAGCAGTCTGCTACTCCTCTATAGAATTATTATGATTAGTCTCTTTGCTGCTGGAAACAGTGTCAGAGTTGTATGTCAAAACACCGCAGCCTCTTCTGCATTGTATTTTAGACCTCTTCTGCTTCCTTGGTTTTCTTCTCATTTCTTAACTCTGCTTGTGCTGAGTGTGGAGCACTTGTCATTGCTTGATTTTTGGTGAGAGCAGAGAGCATCGGTCTGGGAAACAGCAGAATTTCATGAAAGTGAGCAACTCTAGCAGAGCAAGTTTCCTCCAGCAGTTTGTGTTGATCTGAATTTTCATTTCTTTTTCTTTGGGCTTTACTATTTTATTATGTTTTCTCTCTCTTTGTCTCTAAGGTGTATATTCTGTCTCTTTCAAACCAAGTTCCTGGGCTATGGATCCAGGCCTGGACCCCACTAACAGTGCCAGTTAAACAAATACAGTTTCCTGAATACAACAGGAGGTCTGGGCTGAGTCTGATCATTGCAGAGTAACCATGCTGGTTGTTAATAGGTTTTTCCTTCCTTCTGCTCTTCGGCTTTCCCCCAGTTGTGTAGTTTTCTCCTTGGCTGGCCTGGGCTCAGACACCCGCTGGCAGCAGCAGGGTGGCAGGAAGGTAACAAGCTTCCTTCAAATAACATTCTCTGTGCTCATGAGGGATATTAACCGAGGGCTGGCTTCCAATGAGTGCTGTGTCAGACACGGGAAAGCTGCTTTTTACCTCTGACTTCCCCTCCTGCATGGGGATTTGGGGATGGAGCTGTAAACCACATCGCTTATTTCTTATTCATTTGAATCACTTGAAGCAATAGCTATTTTTTTCCCTCTTTTGCAGCAGGGCTCTTTTTAAATTTCTTTTTTTTTTTATTTTTTTTTCTGTGCTTACCTGGCTGGCAGTCTATCACTAAAATGCCTCCCCTTTTCTCCTTTTAATGATTCAGTGTGCTGCCTCTTGCAGTCCTACCCCTGAACACAGCTTTGAAATTTGAAGGGAGCTGTCTCCCGCAAGGATTATATGCTCTCCAGTAGAGGAAGTAGGCAAGAAAAACCATACCCATACCTTAAGAATGGAGCTACATAAAATCAGATTATCAAAAAATGGGCAGTTTGGGAACCTGATAATACTTTTCTTTCTATTTAACTTACATAATATTCTAGTTGGAAATGAGTCCTCTGTTTCTGTGAAGGGCAGAGGAGAGGAAGTTCACGTGAAACATAAAGGTTTAAGAGTACAGTTTGCCATGATTAGCAAGCCAAGCAAGACTAATTAGATCCAATTTTTAACCCTGTCAAACATAGATTTTGTCTGAGGATGAAAAATTATGTACAGCGCTCTGAGGACAAGCGTTTTCAGAATGTTTCTTTTAAAAGGAAATTTAACCTAGCCCTGTGACATAGCTCAATGTTCACAAAACTGCTCTGTAGTTTTTGGTAAATGTGATATATCTTTAATCCTTTTCCATATGATATCAGTAGTTCACAGCGATAAGGTAAACCATAATGCATCAATTGTCATTGGGGCCGAAGCTGAAGGCAAGGTGGTAATACAGCTATGACTAAATAAGTGGGTGAGTTGAACTTGGAACATGAATAATGGTGGTTCTCCAGGATGCAGAGAAAAAGCTGTTTTAATAGCACTTACCTGTGTACCCAAGCAGACAGATGCAGTCGTAATGTCCAATCTGGTTGAGACAGGTTGCCCCATTCAGGCATGGATCTGACACACATTCATTCACTTCCAGGTCACAGTGCTTGCCTTGGTAGCCTGGGACGCAGTAGCAGGAGTATTCATCAACCCCATCCCTGCACACCGCTCCATTGTGACATGGTTCAGAAATGCATTCATCGAAATCCATTTCACAGAGTGTACCTGTATATCCTGCACTACAAAGGCAGGTAGGCCCAACCAGGCCATTTTGGCAGGTTCCTCCATGCTCACAAGGGTTTGTGTCACACGTGCTGATGGCTATTTCACAGATAGGTCCATTATACCCAGTAGGGCACTCACAAGTAAAGCTGAGGTTTCCAGCAGAGCTTAAACAAGTAGCGTTTTGAAGGCAAGGGTTTGAGGAGCAAGGATCGGTGGTTTTATTGCAGAATTCCTCCTCACTGTCCACTGATGCATCTGCACAACAGCAAGTATCATTTTTACAACCAGCAACGCATGTAGAGTTCTTTTGGCAAGAGTTTGACAGGCACCTGGAATCACTCCTCGTGCAAAGTGACTCTAGAAAGGAAATACAAAAAATCCTGAGGACTTCCACTGCACTGGTAGTAACCAAGAACAAAAGAAGTGCAGCTCTTAACACAACTGTGCTTCAAAGCCAACAGCTCCAATTGTTGGCTGTTGAGAACAAAACAGGGCTGGTAATTGTGTGACATGTATAAGTAGACTAATAAATGTAAAATGAAAACAATTATAAAAATATGAGTAGATTGTAATTTCCTGTTTTCACCTCTTCTAACAATCATGGCCTGGAGTGTCAGGATTGCTTAATCATATTAAGAGTGCAGTTGCAACAGTGTTGGTGGTTGTCAACAGATATCCAACAATATGGAATGCATTTAGGTTTGTTTAAGACTTCTTTTTTTTTTTTAAACTAGAAAAAGGAGTTGAACCACATTTTTCAGTTCAATACCACTTTGTATTCTTTTTTCTTTTGTGGTGGAAGTTTTTTGTATTATAGTTCAACAAAGCTAACTGACTTAGCTTAAGTAAGTGGTTCAAACCATCATGCACTTTGATTTTGACTTCCTGGTTATAAATAGTAATTTGACAGCTGTACAGCGTTTCCACCACAAAGAATCTCCCAGACACCTAAGATTCAAAATAGCCTTCCAAGAGCCTTCCAGATTCTGAGGCTGGAAGGACGTGGTGAACATGGTGTAAAAATATTCCTTACCCTCCAGGAGCTCAGCTCCTGGCAGTAATTAAAGGCTACTTGGAGTTGCCTTGCTGCTATAAAGACTGGCTGACAATGACAAGAGTTACTTCTCACCTCCCAACCAAGGAGCGAGCTGTTACCAGCACTCGGCTGACAATGACAAGAGTTACTTCTCACCTTCCAACCAAGGAGGAGCGAGCTGTTACCAGCACTGTTCATAACCCACAACTGAGAAACACTGATAGAGTTAAAGCAGTGAAAGTAGAGAAGGATGGTGTTGCTAGTAAAAGAAAACAAGAATTTTGCCATAAAAAATGTATATATTTCTCTTTTTTTAAAATCATGACTAATTGCCTCCATAAAAAACTGGCTGTATTCAGATAAGCATAGCATACGTATGTAGGCAGTATGTCTTAAATTCAGTTTTAGGCATACTAGGCAATAGCAGCAAGGTGCCAAATGCTGAGCACCTGATGAGGTAGGTGTGTTGACCTGGGCTGAATCCTCTGCAATCACAGCTTCACTGCCAACAATATCAAGTGAGCTAGACTGAAGTTTGTGTACTTTTGTCTGTGCTATAATCAGGTCTCCCTCGTGCAACACAGACATAGGTGAAGACTGCAATGGGGTTCTGCTGATCACTAAATTAATCTCATACTATCGTGTTGCTTCTGTCATGACTTGGTGTTGTTTTGGTAGGGGTCAGTGGAAACAGTGTTAAAAATCAGCACACATCCTGTGACTGGGAATTTTGTTACTCACCTATAAACTAACTCAAGGCTGTTGAGATGGCAAGACCCAAAGGAATGATTGCAAATGGGGTGTTTGCTCCAGATCTCTATCTTGGTCTAAAGGTCAAGCTTTTGAGTGCTGAGGAGAGGCTAGTGGAAGAAATCCTGGAGTTGCCCCCAAATACTGTGCTACTAAAATGAAACAATGGCAGATCAAACCTCATAGACAGTGATTAATGAAGAGAAGAAAGGCAAGTTGTTACTGACATAAACCACCTAGAAGACAAAGATCATATAAATACTGACCTAAAAAGCCAAATGCATGTATAGTATTTTGATTCTTACTGATCCAACTGGAAAATCTGACCTAGAGTATAGTAAGAAGAGCTCTATTGGCTGTACCAGTAAATATTTTTTTCTTTTACAACTGATTTGCAGCATGCTATAAGAAATTCTCTACTGTATAGTAAACATCTAATACCATCAGACTTCTCATGTAATTACAATGTGATGTTTCTCAAAATACAAGGAGAAAACTGTGAAGAAATATTTTGCATACTACTAGAGAAAACAACCTACTTGTGTCAGAAGGGGGTGGGGAGGAGGGAAGTAGTCATATTTTGGGGAAGAATCTATGAAATAAAGCTGAATGTTTCTTTTGGAGAGAAGGCAGTGATTCAGAAAGGAAAGACTACTAGGCTAGAGAATGAAAGTTGGATTAAGTGATCTCTATAAGAGTCCTGTAAACATTCTATTTTCTTCTTTCAATTTCTACATTTATTCGGAGTCTTGTTTGGAAATATGAAGGGCGTGTGTTTTCTAGAGCAGTTACTTGAAAATGGATGGCAGAACAGCATATGTTTTTGCAAACAGGGTGTCGTGGATGAGCTGAACTTCTTGGAGAAATTCAGACCATCTACTACCAGTCTCTGATAGTTGTCTGAACAAGTGAAATAGAGATTTATGTATTAACATTGATAGTAACAGTGGCATCATGATTTAAAACAAACTAACAGTGG
This sequence comes from Calidris pugnax, assembly GCF_001431845.1. Taxonomy (NCBI): domain Eukaryota; kingdom Metazoa; phylum Chordata; class Aves; order Charadriiformes; family Scolopacidae; genus Calidris; species Calidris pugnax. The sequence continues at coordinate 6,932,323 of NW_015090852.1, read as the reverse complement.
TCTTCAGGATTACATAGAAATAGTTTATTGAGTGTTGCATGTGTAAGTAAAACCTGAGAAATGTTTTTGTTTGAACTATTTTTAGCTGTTGTCATGCTCATATATACCAGAGATGCATCAGAGGAGCAATATCTACAAAAGGTATGGTCTTTTCTTGGCAAAGATTATTTAATGCAGGCTAAGATAGACCTTTGCCTCTTGTTCTTTGATGGAAAACAAGACAAAAATAGCACTTCTGATTTAGCCTCCTTTCAAAATGATCATCCCCAAACCTGTTAGTTCTCAGTTTTGCACTGGGAACAGATCTTTCATCCGAATGTGGTGTCAGCTGTATTTCCCCCAGCTCACAGCTCACACTGAACACAAAATTCAAGACATTGGCCATGGTGTAATGACTTGCTCCACAGTCAGCAGTATCACAGACCTTTCTCCTCAACATACTCTCATGTATGTTCTCATGTCCCAGTTTACATAATTTTGTATATTACCCATGTATTTAATTTCTTTGATTACTACAATCTATTAAACACAGTTAAAATAAAATTGTGTTCCTTAGGAAATTTTGCATCCCACATTTTTCTTGGGATTGCACAACTTTAAAGAGTTGTTTAATCTGAGTTTCCCTTCAGTCTGCCTACTTAAAAGTGCTTAAAAGTGCATGTTTGAATAAACATTGCAAATTTGAAGAATTTAGCTGTGATTAAGTAATAACATTATCTAACTATTGTACTGTGTAAACTGCAAGAGGTGAGGTCAATCATTCAAGTGCTTCTTAAGTAGGACCACTGTGACATGAGAAGCAATTTAATTAATTATTACTGCTTACTAATTACTAGTTTGCATGCAACAACTCAATTTGCTGTAATAACCGTGTATGAGAGAACCTGAAGCATTTGCCAGTCTGCAGTTTTGATAGCAACATACTAGCTTTGAGCACTGCTTAAAAAGCTTCATGGCTCTCAGAGGCAGAAATAGTGGATGGAAAATGAGGGAATAGGAAAGAAAGCCTGAAAAGCACAGTTTGTAGTGAAGGCAATCAATTTGTTTCCAAGGTGACACCACAATGGGAAAAACATTAAACGGAGCTGGACTTTTTAAGCTAGTATCTTAATTTCAACTCCTCTGGTATTTATAAAACAAATTTCTTATGCAAAAATTGCCAACAGATAATTCAATTCAGTTTTTGTCTGATTTGTCCTACAAGTGTCCTACAGCAAAGTGTTAAAGTTTTTGGAGTTTTATCTTCACTCTAATGTGCTGTGCCATGTTTTTTATTATTTGTACAGTTCTTGAGGAACACAAGAGTTCTGAAGTTCTTAGCAGAGATGTATTCACTGTTGAGTTTTAGCTTACTTGTAATTTAAAGGCTAGGACCAAGAGTTTTTGTTAGGGATGCTATATAGTAGTTTTGTCCCAGCAGCAAAACTGCATCTCAAAAAGGTGATCATCACGAGGTATGCTATTATCACACTGTGGTTATCAAATGGTATGCACTTCACCAGGACATTCCCATGACTTTTTTGAGAAAAGCCACATTCCTAAATGATGTGAGTGCTTCAGAAAATCCTTGGATCCTGGACTGGTAGTTAGAGCACCAATTTCCACATATTTGAAACAAGTTGTTTACACTACCTTCCTTCCTGCCCCATGGAGACTCAGTTTTCTTGCTGCTCTGGAGTGATGTGGAAGGATGGATTTGGGAACCTATTGAGAGCTATGTGGAAATGAGAGAAGAAGATCACAGCATGTGGAAGCTGAACTCCCCCATGCTTTGCATTGTGATGTGGCAGAGTGTGGTGGTGCCTGATGCGAAGGGTGGCTCAGTTTGAGCTCGTGGTTGAAGAATATTCTTAATTACATTTGCAGAAAGAGGGTGGAAATGTTCCAGTGTTCTAGGGGGCTTGCTATTTGGTAAGGTTGCAGAGGGATAACCTGAAAAGGCCTCATGTTCTAGCTTAGATGTCACTGTTGAGTTTTAGCTTACTTGTAATTTAAAGGCTAGGACCAAGAGTTTTTGTTAGGGATGCTATATAGTAGTTTTGTCCCAGCAGCAAAACTGCATCTCAAAAAGGTGATCATCACGAGGTATGCTATTATCACACTGTGGTTATCAGATGGTATGCAGCTCACCAGGACATTCCCTTGACTTTTTTGAGAAAAGCCACATTCCTAAATGATGTGAGTGCTTCAGAAAATCCTTGGATCCTGGACTGGTAGTTAGAGCACCAATTTCCACATATTTGAAACAAGTTGTTTACACTACCTTCCTTCCTGCCCCATGGAAACTCAGTTTTCTTGCTGCTCTGGAGTGATGTGGAAGGATGGATTTGGGAACCTATTGAGAGCTATGTGGAAATGAGAGAAGAAGATCACAGCATGTGGAAGCTGAACTCCCCCATGCTTTGCATTGTGATGTGGCAGAGTGTGGTGGTGCCTGATGCGAAGGGTGGCTCAGTTTGAGCTCATGGTTGAAGAATATTCTTAATTACATTTGCAGAAAGAGGGTGGAAATGTTCCAGTGTTCTAGGGGGCTTGCTATTTGGTAAGGTTGCAGAGGGATAACCTGAAAAGGCCTCATGTTCTAGCTTAGATGCACAGAGGAGTCATTTCCATTCTTAAGAAATTACGGTTACTTCAGCACTGACTTGTTCTGACAGAGCTTCTTAAAACTTGTATGTAACATTAGGGAAGTGGAAACAAAATGCCGATCACTTTGGATTTACACTGACTGACACTTGAGGTAATTATCAGTCTCTTTATAAACATTGGTACATTAATCTAATTACAAGAGGAATAAGTGCCAAGTATTTTACCCCATGGTTAAGCTCTTTTGATGCAGATGAGATGTTTGGCAGTAAAATTCTTTGCAGTAAAGCTTGCCATCTACTGGCAAATCATCAGTACTACCGGAAACATGTCAATCCTGCATCTTCTAAAGTTGTCACAAACTATTAACAAATAAAAAGAAATAAGAAGTAATAAGAAACATAAAAATGCTGAGAAAGAGCCGGTTTTTTTCTTCTTGGACAAGCTTACTTAAATTCATTAAGTGATGTTGTTAGCGTATGAATAATTAAGCTTATATAATTTATCAGCACTAAATAAGAATTATTTTAGTCTGGTAAAGACTACTTAATAATCAGAAACCACTGAAGTGATACAAAACAATTGGGTGTTGGAATTGCATGAAAATTAGCATAGGAGGGCAAAATTAGATTAGCGAGAAAGTTGAGATAAAGAGGGCAGGAGTCTTGAAAGGCTAAAGCAATTCAGCAAAAATCTTCTGACTCCTGATAAGGAAACTAGTGTTTCTCAGTAAAGCAGGTAATTTTGAAGAGCTCATCCTTATATCTTTGAAGACAATTTGGTTGGGTTGTTTTGTTTAAATCAGAGGGCTAGAGAGTTCATGTGTGCTTTTCAAAATATTCTGTTATCTTAAGTTGATAAAAACAAAAGTAAAGTAAATTGATCCCCAATTCTGAGAACCTGATCAGCAATCTCAGCCATTCAAAGCCCACAGACAAAACCTAACAAACTGCGCCAGGTTGCTTTTGGCTGAACTGTCTTTCAGCAAAGACTTGTTCTTTCCGGACACGACTCTCCCTACAAGTTGGTGAAATATCATAATCAGCAACAGAATTTAAAAAACAAATTTCAATCACTGCTAATTGCATTGTTATGAACTGGGGTTCACTTGACTGTGGCCAGGCTTGCACTTTGCTAATCATCTCATCATGCCTGCAGGCTGCTTGTAATTTGCAATGTTATTCTTCAAATGTGCCTTCTTCCCCTGAAGGAGGACTCTAAGCTTCACAGAAGCTCTCAACGCTAACAGCTTCAGGGTCTTTTACATACACTGCAGAGATTTTCTGACCTTCTTAACAGAAGAAAAAAAAATAGTCTATGAGACGATAGAGAAATTCTTGATACCTATATAGTCATCAACATTGATGAGTTTACTGTGCTTTGAAGAGGACTTCTTTCTTTTTTTCTTACTCTTCTTTTTTTTTAAACAAAGAGTTAGTACTTCACATGTTTGACTCAAAACTAGGAAGCTACACCAGCTAAAGCAGATAAAGCAGTTCACAGCAAAATCTGACTTTTTATTAACTCATACATTTTGGAAAGAAATGGATAGCAAAAAAACAATATTCTTGTCTATGAGCTGAGAAATTAAACTTTAAAAACTCTCCTAAGGAAAAAGTAATCAAATTACAATAGCAAAAGAGAAAGTGTTCTTTTTTTTTAAGAAAACAACCCAGAAAATGTATGTTGGATGGGGGCTTTTGTTGGTTTTAATTTGGTAAAATGGCTTATATAATTGACATCTTGGTTGTGGTCAGTCACTGAGATTTCGTTGGGCTAAATGATGCTTCTCTTAGTGCTATTACTTCAGTCCATCTTCTGTTGCCTCAACAACAGCACACAGCATTTGTTCACAACTGCAGGCTTACCTTATGATCAAATAAGCTTACTAAAGAAGTCATGGGATAACATAATGGTGGCAAGGGCTTAGATAGCCCAGTGGCTGGAGTTAGAAATAAGAACCTTCAATGCTTGTGTTCATTTCTTGTTTAAAAATTTCCCCTGGGATTTTAAAACGAGTGTGTCAACCCATTTCACTAAAATATCAAGCTTTGTGACTTCAGTGAGATCTTGAAATAATTAGCATTTACCTGGAAATATCTAAAATATTGCCGAAGGCATTTAGGGCCACATTGTAGAGCGTGCTAAGCTTTGGTATATCTAGGCATATCTCAGTTTGTCTTCAGTGCACCATGACACGGAAAATACAGTTCATCACTATGACAATAACTTCCTTGCAAAGACAGCCTTAGAAAGTTGTGGGAATGCATATATATTCAGTCTTGGTGTATCTTGAAGAACTAGGGAAGAGATGAGCACAGCTACATAATCAAGAGTGACAGAGATTGGGATCAGATACCTTCACGGTGGTCTGAAAGGCAGAGATGCAGTGTGTGGATCAGCATTTGGCAGATGTGGAAGAAAGGACATGAAACCATGCTATTCTGGATAAAACAGAGCCAGGTGAGGGGCTATCTTAGCTTTCAAAACAGTTTTTTCCATCATGATTCTCTGTGAACAGATAACTACCATTTTTCCACACAATTCTGATTGCCAGACTAAAGTTTCAAAATTTATGCACATTGCACTAATATTATTTCACCCCTTCCCTGCCCATCTCCCAAAACACTTGTCTACTGTCTTAATTATTTAATGTAATGAGCAGCTTGTAGTTCCTGTGGCGCCATTTCTCCTTTGCAAGCTTCACCTGTGATGGAGGCACCAGCCTCAGGATCTGACCTGCTCTATCCACAGCTGCAATTATTACTCAGTCTGCTCAAGGAAAAAGTGTACCTTGGGAAGTTGTGAACAAACTTTTTCCAAGCAAGCACTTGTGCCTACCAATATTGTGGTCACAAATGGGTTAATCCTGAATCTTTAACTTCAATTGTGTGTCCAAAACATCCTAGCATGTTGTTATAGAAACCACTTTCAGGCATTAAATCTTGGATCACGATTATTACCATAGTAACCACCACTGCACACAGCCAGGAAAGAAAGAAGGCAGTTACCCAAATATTCCATTTCTATTTAAAAGCCAATTTTTTTTCCAAGTACATTTGTATCAGGAAAGTAAATTGGCAACTTTTCTGAAGTAGAAGTATATACATTAGCGTAAGAGTAACAACTGAATAGCATTAATATTTAAAAATATTGTTTAGGAAACACATTAAGATTTAAGCTGTCTGTGATTCAAATTACAGAACTGGTTACAAAATCAGTGTCTCCATTTCACTATTCTCCAAAAATTTCTACAAGCTCAGACTAACTTTGCGTTGTCCCCCAGGAATGAAGGACCTTACTGTTTGCTGTCTTTTTCCTTCTCTCTTTTCACCTTTGTGCCATCCCAGAGTTCCTTACCCACTTCAGCAGGAGCAGTCCTTACAGCTGTACTGCCTGGTTACACTAAACACAGTATAGGCTCTCCTACACAGCAGCCACACGCCGACTGCTTTGACACGCCGCAGAGAGGTGTGCTAGTTCAAAGGCACTCGCTCGCTGTGCGCTCGCACGCGGCTGCTTTCCAGCACGGGCAACAGTGAGGGAGAAAAAGGCAGGGAGTGGCTGCACCTCATTAGCTTGCACGAGTTGTGTTGTCAGCAGTGGACAAAAAACCCAAACATTTCAAAAATTACCTAAATGCTTTCTTCTAAAAGTAAATTTTCTTGTTTTGCTCTCGCTTCGTTTTGCATCATACCCTGGTGTCTGTGCTGGGGAGAGGAGAGTCAGGCCTAGGAGCTCAACAGGGCTCCTACAGATTGAATTTGGAGAATTTTTAGTCCAATTGGACTTCAAAGCATGGTACTACTAGCAATACAAACAGACTGGTTTCTAATGTGAATAAAAGAGTTTATCTGTTGCTTCTTTACCTTTACGTTTAGCACTACAGCACTGCATTTTAAGTTGATAGTGCATTGTGATCATTGTGCTTTAACTATGCACAGCTATTTTTGTTTCTATAAGATGCAGGACAGTGGCTGATCAGGCCCAGAGTGTAGTTGATATGCATTACAGTACATGATGCACACAGTGATGTAGAAACTGAACTGACTTATGCTGTGCAGTCCCTGCTACTGTATATGCTCTATCTGAACATAACTTTCCTCTTTAATAGTTTCACAATATGTCTCCACATTCTTATCTTCTAGGTCTGCAGAAGAGCAACGACAGGAGTGTAAAGAGGTGTTCCTTCTCCTTTTAGAAGTGATGAAATTTCTTTTTAGTTGAATTCACACAGGAGCGTTTATTGTTAATACTCCAGAACAGAATTCCTCCACACAGGGACATGGGAGATAAATATGCAGGTGAGCAACAACCACGATACGCGGTGGTGGGGCCATCTTAAAGTCTGCCTTTCTGTCAGCTCTTCAGAGGCAAAGAACATGAAAAAATTATTGTCCTCAAAATTTGAAAAAAAAATTTTTAAGGTAATATACCTGATTGCTTATAGGAAAGATTTAGTGATTCTGCATGTTAAATGTCTTTGTCCTACTGATTCAATCACTGCCTTTCCTGCCTGCACTGCTCTTAGGGCTTCATTCTCAGTGCATAACTCAGGATACAGGGCGGGGGGGTGGGGGTGTGTGTAAAGATCTCTCTAGTGAGATGAAAGGTTTTGCAGAAGTAAAGCAAGAAAACCTAGGTGGTTTAGTTAGGGGTGTGAATTATGTCTTATACTGTAAAATGTTCTGCTGTATTGCTTGACCTTAGTGAGGTTTCTCAGTATGCCTAGATGAACTTGTTTGGATGGGTGGATTTGTAATGCTTTTGTGAAAGGGGTTGCTCCTGCCTTGCTCCCAAGAGATACAAAGATGGCAGCATCAACCTTTTAAAATTAATGGAAGCATAACCTGGTATTTCCGAAACTGATATCAGAACCCAGGGAGGGGTGCAAGTGGTGCTGGAGAAGGGGAAAAATAGAAAGCAATGCTTGCAGTTGAGCAGACACCACCTGTATTCACAGCTATGCTGAGGAGGAAGGCTAAAACGTACTCCTTGGAGGCAGATGCATAACAAAATAAGTGAAATGGTGCCGGAGCCGAAAAGGGTTGCAGAAAGACCAAAGCATGGTCTCGCTTCTTTTCTGTATCAGAGGAGGGATTTTCAGGAACACAGAGGGAGTAACACAGCATAAAACTGTCAGTTTGTGAATTTGGGTGAAATCCAGTTGCTCCTGGTTCTGTCTGAATTCCAAATAGTGGAAAACAGGGAGCAAAGGAGCTGTTGCCTCTTGAAGAGGCCAGATCTCACCTTGAGCAACACAAGGTCTCACAGCTTCTCTGGAGCTTGGAAAGAGTTTATGGCACTTTGCCTTTGTGTAAGATAGAGGCTCCTGCTGAATTCAGCCTCAGCAAGGAGCTAGGGGCTTGCTGAGCTGGGAGGCACTGCTCCTCAAGCACACCAGCTACTGACTCACAGCACTGAGATTTAGAACAGAATATGCAAGCAGCCATGCTACCACTGTGCTCAGCTACTAACATGGGAAAGAAAAAGCAGGCAGAAATGCTGCCAATTGCTGCTACATCTTTGATCTACTGAGTTTGGAGTAGAGGGACTAAAAATTGAGTACAAAATTGACTTCAGGCCCAAATCCTGTGGCCAGGTGTTGTTTGATTTGGAAAGCCATTAGAAGGCGTCCCCTTCAGTCCCCTTTATCTGTGGATCTGCCCTTCAGTTCATTACCTCTTTCCTTTTCTTAATGTGAAAAGAGCATCTAGCAGTGATTCCAACGTACAGTAGCACATAAAGGTGCTGTGATTTTAAAACATAGCCTCAAATGTCTCTAACAAAAGTGTGATTTCTTTCTGAGTCAAAATTGGATAGGATTAAGGCCCTTATTGTTAGAAAGGCATTATACCAACTTGTAACATGGGGCAAGAATTTACCTTCTGGTGATGGATATTTTCACCTACACTTTACAAGTCACAGATTTCAGAAAATTAGATTTTCCCCTCTGTAAGTCATGCTTAATTTTTGTTTCAAGAAAATATGTATATGCTCATTGCTCAAATGTACTACACTAGTAAATAACAGGGAAAATGTTATTGTCAGGTGTATCACACAGGCATATGTTCACAGCCAAGTTTTGATGGCTCCCGGTTCAACATAGTCTCCACAAGCACTTGTTTTTATGGCATTCAGATCACATCAAGGCACATCACATGAGATGCACCATATCCCTTCTTCACAGCCAAATCTCTAACAACAAAATACATATTCAGAAAATGATGTTTTTTAACATAGTAGAAGAAGGGCAAAAAACATGACAAAACACATAAGGGTTTTTATAGATCCATTCCTTTTCCCAGCTGGCTTACTATGCTCTGCTTTGAAGTCTGTAAGGAAATTAATGTTTTAAAGTTTCTAGGTGCAGAGCTGTGTACGGATGTGTGCAGATGTTGGGACTGCCTCCAGTAGGTTCTCAGTAATACAGCTGAGAACTAAATGTTGCTGAAGCCAACAAAATACAGCAGAACAGCAAGATCATCTCCAGCTTTAGGCTAGCATCACACTGATATCCATAGCCACCGGAGTGCATGCTGTCCCTCCAGGCTGGCTGAACGTATAGTCCTTTTCTCACACAATTTCCATTTCATACTATGTAACAGTACTCTCATATCAAAATCATGATGCTGCTTCTCCTGTCTCCCCAGACTTTAAAAAAGCAATCAGCCCTGTGGCAGATCAGCATTATCTTGCTGGAAATACAGTGCACTGCGATTTAAATGCCACAGGAAACAGAAGAAAGCTTCAGTGAGGCTACGATGCACAGTGAGTTCATAGAAAGCAAGGTCATTCTTTTCCAGCATGAACTTTGCAGAAGAGTTCACATTCCAGACCTTTCTGTTATTTACTAAATTCTTTTCCATTGAAATCACCTACAATTAGCTCTGCATGAGCTAATTACCAACTGGGATTTAGAAACTGCTTGGGAAATGTCACAGCTCCTGTATTTTGGGATAGGCTAGAGTCTAACAGGGGGAATCAGTGCAACCAGACCTTCTGTCTGCTCTCCTGTTGAGCTCCCATGCTCCCAACAGGGCCAAAGTCAAAACATTGAGATTGGTGAAGAACAATGATGTGATCATGATCTGCATGAGTTGCCCTCACTGACCTCATCCAAATAAAAATCAGTCACAGGCCTAAAAAAAGGATGATATAACGTGAACTTTTGCAGAGGGCTAGTCTTCTGAATGCTAGTTTGATGTAACAGTGTAATTTTGCCATGGTCATGGCTCTGATACGTCTGTGGTAGCTTTCCTGACCTGCAAACAGACCGTATTGTAGCATTCTAAAAAATCTACTGACTTGTAATGGAGGAAGAATGAATTTGTTTCATGGTTTTACAACAATTTATTTCCAGAGTAAACTCAGAAGCAGATCCTAATATGACTCTAAGCTACATTATATGAAATTACTAGTCTCAGTCCACAGACCTCATTCCTGATTTCAAGTACTGTTTGCTAATTAATGGCAAAACTCTATGTCCACACCCAACATACTTTATAACCTGCAGAGATATTGTTCTACCAGTTCCATCTTTCCCTAAGAGCCAACAGCCTCTCCTTTTATATTGTGCAATCCTAGGGAGGACTGGCCAAGCCTTTATTTCACGACACCCCAGAGCTCCATTGCACCTGATAGCAACGCAGTATAATAAAATGAAAGTTAAATAAAAGCCAGCTGCAGGTCACATTATCTTCTCCATCATATGAGAACTTGGATTGAACTATTTCTACTAGGGTATTTGTGAATTTTTGGGGGTTGCTAGGAAAATCAGAATTCTTTATTGGTATCGACAAAGCCAGTCCTCAGTTTGACACTTACAGTTCTGTTTAGATAAGGAGCCGGCTCTATCACATGGTTATTTATGCAGCTCATTTGGCTGCCTTTCACTTTGCAGCAGAACACGGTGACCAGTCTGTGTACTGGTGATCACAGCAAAGTACACTGAGCTTGTGACACTGCCAGGCCAGACGGGGCTGGTAGATCTCCTGCTCTCAGCAGCCATGGCATATTTTTATGTCTTAGTATTTGTCTGGCTGAGTCACTTGACTTTCTCGGAGGGTTCAAGGCTGTATGTCACACTAGTCCTGATACTCTATTTATGTGACAATTTTCCTTCCTTCTCTCCTACATACCAATAACAGTAAAAAACCTTTGAGCCATAACTTGTTTATAACCCACTTTTTATGCCTGATTTTTGGAAATTTCAACAAATACTCAGTTCGGTAATGTAATACATCGTCCTTAGAAGTGCCAGATCATTTAGCAGTATAGCCATAGCCCAAGTTGCTTCTAAGGCAGCTTATGTCTCTAAAACACTAAAGTCTCTGTTCCAACATAAAGTATCAGGAGCCTTTCCTCACAGAAAAGCAGGATATCAGACTGGCCTTTTATCCCAAAGTTCACTTGAGGTGATGGATCACAAGCTCGTCTTTTTTATGGTTATCCACAACTCAGGTACAGGATTTTATTGAAATTTATTGCCTGTCAGGCCCAGAGCATGTCCCCTCTCCTGGGGATTTGGCTGCCAAGGCTTAGGGCCAACACTGATAGCACAGCTCCATGCCTTTAGGAAGACTCAGCAGGCACCTGTCCCTCCTTTGCTTGGAGGCTACTTTTAAGGTCAGGGTCTCATGCTTGGTATCTGCCTGGCCATGTACTTCACCGATGCAGTCCTGGACGCTGACTTCACTATGGAACTGCCTCGTGATCACTGGACCACAGCTTGACCCTGCTTCCTGTGCCCCAGAACTGATACTGATCCTGACTTATTGACTGCAGCATCATATAGACTTGTCTGGCAATCTGTGGCCAACTCTTGTCTGCTATCACCTGCTCTGCCTGCCTTGCTCAGGTTCAGTGGGACTGATCTCTTCAAGGAACAGCCGCTGCCCTGAGTGGCTCTGCTGTCATCCTCAGCTCCCAGCTTCCCTTCCTTTGCAGAGCAGCCCACGCTTGCTGTTCCCTGGCTGTGCCTTTCAGATTTAATTGGTTTTATTAACTCAAGATAAGAAAATCTCAAGCTGCAAAGCTACATGTGCCAGACATGGAGAAGAAGGGCATGTTTGGGGTTTTTTTTTAAGTGTTACACTGAAGTGTTAGTGCTTTCAAAGCACCTTCCATGCTCAAAGCATTGTGCAAGCATCCTATAGTTCAGATGGAATTACACCAACTTACTAGCATGAGCCATGCAGAATCACAGATCTCAGAGGGAATCAGTCTCATGGCACTGATCCCAGTCTACAGTGTGCGTGTGTCCTTTGAGGAGGAGTGACTGACCCAAAGAAAAAGCAACAGGAGGTATCAAAAAAACCACTCTGTAATTAGGGCTTTCTCTGTAACCTTTGTAAAATGTTTCATTGTATAAGCAGCAAAGCAAAACCAGAATATTCACCAGCATCAGGATATGCCCAGGAGCCTTCCTTGGGGAACATGCTAAGTAGTAAGCCTCTTGTATTAGAGGAATATCACTAAAAGGCAAATTGTTTCTAAAAGCCTAATGCGGTGGTGTGATTTATAATAAAAACACTTGCCACTAGGGCATTAAATATCTGCTATAAATGAAGAGCTATCCAGTAAGACTTCAATAAAATTAGAGCTGTAAGATTTTTGACAGTAAAATGATATAAAATTTAAAACCATGAATAAATAAACACTATCCAGAAGCAATCATATAGAGGTGTCATTTCTTGGAGGGTTTTTTATTATTATTTTATTTCCCTGTTAATATTCTCCTTTTTTTCCTCTGTTAATTTAATTTATGTAAGAGGTAGGTCTGACTTACTGTCTCTCCTCCCTATCCTAGTTTTTACTTTTCTGCATTAGATTTTTTCCATGCATACTTCTTTTCTTCCTCCGAGACCTGACCGAAAGCAGACCTGGATTTACAGAGCAGCAATGGGAAGTTACAGTAACTTTGTGTGGCTGGTAAGTAAGCCTGCAGTAATTGTAGCCTCAGGACACAAGTTCATTCATGGCACCAGCTCCACTGTGTAACACAGATGCCTCCAGAGCTGTGTTGAAGTGCTCATGTTCCTCAAAATGACCCAGAGGTCAATAAAGATGCTCTGTCCTGCTATTCCCCTGGATATAAGCTTCAGCCATCCCTGTTGCAGTGGCAGTGGAGTTTTCTGTCACAGAGGGAGAGCTCGAGATGTAGGTGTTGTAGTGGCTGGGCCGTGGAAGGTAAACTTAGCAAGCAGGAGGAGAGAACTAAAGCCTGCACAGCTTGACATCAAGAAGCTTTCTCTAACTGAAGAAACTTTGGTGCCATATAATGACAAAAAAACAGAAAAAATACCCTATTTGGGGGAAGGAACCTTCCTCATAATGGTACCAGTCCAGACTTAGTACATTACAGGGTCAGTACATCAGAGTGCTGACCCTGCTTTTTGTTAAATTATGCTACATAAATAAATGAAATCTGTGTAAAGGTCTGGCCAGCAAAAATTAAAGAAAGATATGATGGCAATAATGAATACGTGGTAAATATCTAGTGACTATCTTGCTGGGAGCATTTTTTGCAGAGAGTTCTACAATGGGGCTTGTTTTATGATCCCAAAGGACATCATACAACATACTGTGCTGAGAGATGGCAGAACAGATTGGGAAGTAATTCTCAGTACTTAATACCTGGGGATTCTCAAAAGCAATTTTCTTTTCGGATCACATTGCCTTTGATCATTGGGATTATTAATTATAGATAGCCTTGGACAGAACAAGGTACTGTTTCTGTATTCCTCAAACAGTGTCTCATTTAAAAGGAACAAAATATCTTACTTAATTAGAGGTTCAGCCCTGGTGTCTTTTCAAGATACTTTGGTATTGATTTGACTGTGGTAACCTACTGTAACAAATATTATTCCGTTAATAATCAAGGGAGCTTGTAGGCACAATAGAGTAGGAAGGAAGCATCAAAATGTTTGTTGTTCAGCTTTCCAGGGCAGTTGGAGTATCACCGTCCAATACAGAATTTAGACTATGGATTTTAGTCTGTAGTTCAAAAGTTGTCGCACTTAGGTAAAGTCCTCCCCTTTGTGCCATTTTTCTTAATTGGATCCAGCCCATGCTTCATCAAGTGATCTCAGGCAGGTGCACTTAAAGCTTAATTTTTCTCTCTGGATAAATGGAAGCATATAATTTCTGCTAATAATTCTTTAGGTTAATTTTGCCTCTGTTCTGTTTTTGTCTTACCTCTGCTTTTGTCATCATAACTGAATGTATGCAATTAGCCACAAAATTAGCCAGATGAGCATCAGTTTGTGTATGTACATGCTCAGTTTACTCTTAGCATCATGTGTTTGTTATTAGATGTGTTGACTTATTCTTGTCAACAACTAATTACATTCATTGACTGAGAGGTTTATTCCTGTAAGTTCTGATGTCACTTCACCCTGCAATCTTAAATATATCTGATAGAGATACATGCAGGAATTATTGTATTTACCATATACTGCATTCATGGATTACATCTGAAAAAACAGAAATTTTAGTTCCCCAGAAATAATGGGTCAGTTTCCTATTGGGGTAGATAAGCAGAGCTAGATACAGGTCTGTCAGCAGATTACAAGTTAGCACCTCCAGCCCCTTGCCCCTCCTTGGCTCCTTAAGGGGCTAATGGGGGTGGAGAGGGGATGGTTGAGGTTTCTTATAGGTCTGGAGCCAAAATCTCTGCTTACATAATTTGGGTTTCCATTGCAAGGCTAGCCCTGCAGTTTGGGAGGTGATGGGGAAGAGCCTATGCTCTGTGTGGAGAGGTTGACCAGCCTAGCTGTTCCTAGGGTTGGGGTGATCAGCCCTACCAGGGAGATTTTTTGCTCTGCTCTAGTGAGGGCTGCTATTTCTTTGATTGGGCCATGAGATACAGGAGTTATCTGAAAAGTCCTGGGGCTCTTCAGCAAAGGGAACAAGCTTCAGACTGTCTTCCTTCCCTAATTAACTTAGGGAGAAGAAAGCAAGCTGCAGTAATGGAGCAGGAGACACACAACTATGCTCCTTCTGGAGAACTGGTGCTTGTTGGATCTGCAAGGAAAGCTTCATGTCCCCTACAGAGCAATGGAGTCTGCCTTGCTGCTGAGCTCTGTTTTGCTTTGCACTGGGTGCATTTTTATGACGTCCTTCAGGTAAGACATAGATTGTATGCATGCAAACATAATATAAAGTAGTTTTAAAAAGTAATTTTTTGTATTACCTAGATATTCTTATAAGTACCAACAATTTTTATTAGAATCAAAATTGCATATATACAGGGATGTTTTTTTGGTTTTGGTTTTTTTTTTTTCTTTTTTGGGGAGGGGAGGGGGACAACAACCAAACCAAAAGCCACAACAAACTAAAAAACATCAGACCCCCCCAAACCCCTAAATGGTTCCTGATGATCAGAATTCCTACTCAAATCATTAGTAATTCTGTCAAATTGTTGCATCACAAATATTAACTTGTCGAGTACATGCATGGTATTTAAACATTTCAGTGTGTCCTTACTATCTCGAAATAGTTAAGAGGTTGCTTGGAAGTTTAATTCAACCAGAGGACTACTTAACAGTTACTAAACTTACCCCAGTCATGCTGGGTTTTTTGCCTGTTACCACAATACTTGACATTTGTTAGATTGATTGCTGGAGGGGTGATGCTCTCTTTCTAGGCTACTGTCTTCTAAGTTGGGAACCAACAAAACAAAATTCTATTTTATTATTAGCAAAGGGAAGTAACCTGCCAGTTAAGCTGTTGTGATATTCTTTCTCCTCTGTCACCTTTCTTTCCTGGATGTCCCCAAAAGGGATCCCAGTTTGAATGGAACTCTTAGAAAAAGGTGTAGCTGAAAAGTTCCTGGAGTCAGCATTTCACAGTAATGCAGCATGGTCTTCTCCTTGGGAGGCTGGCTGAATTAGCTCTCCTAAAGGGCCTGAACTAAGTGGCGTTGCCACTTAAGAACATCAGAATTTCAGGTATAAAATCCATAACTGACTTGGTTGAGATGGCTTTTGCCAGACTTGGTTGAAGTTCTTACAAAGCAGGTTTTTTTGAATCCTCACAAGGAATGTGGTTTTGAAAGAGCAAGATCTTGTTTTCACTAGCCTGTAATTCTTCATAGTTCCTTAACAATTTTCCTGACACTTTTCCTTTTTTTCTTTTCCACATTGTCAGGGCTGTTTGCTGCAGTGATTGAGTTTTCGTAACTGTCAGAAGAATGTCAGGACAATGTGAAGACAGTGTCAAGGCAAATATAGAGGGGTGACAGTGTGAAGGAGGGAAAGAGAAAAGAGCTGTCAGTCCTCGAAGTGCTCTGTAGAGAAAATATTTCAGTGATAAAACCATTGTCACCATGTGCTGAGCCATAGAGAGAGAATAAAGTGTAGATATTTAAGTTAGTATGAACATGTCTGGATGACAACTTGGAGTTAAAGAAGGACTTAAAAAAGCAATTTGTAAGGATGCCTTTCCTCCCTAATTCTTGTCCCATATTATCTTCCAGACCGTGTTCCATTCCCTAGTACCCTAACATCAGTGCACCATTCTGATTTAAGCTTCTGTTATATTAATTTGTAAAAAGCACACTTTTGAGAAAGTTGAAGAACAGGCATGCAAAAATACGTTTTTTTTCATCTTTCTAAACAGTATACCTCAGCATGGAAAGATACGCCACTGTCCACCTACAAGAAGGTAGAGGGTTTTCCCACTTGGTGTAATTCCAGGATACTTTTTTGAGTGTCCTGAGCCACGAACTCTGCTTGTGATGTATCGTGATTGTGGCATCAGTTCAGAGCATGATCTAGTTGCATTCAGAGTTCAGAACTGCAAGATGCTGAGTATCTTGCTCCCATGCCAGTGCAGAAATAAGGCACAAACTTAATTCATCCCTGCAGTGTATATTTTTTTCTGAAACATCCTCAGAAAGGAGACACTGTCATGTTTTAACCCCAGCTGACAACTAGAACCACGCAGCTGCTTGCTCAGCCACCTTCTCTTTCCCCCCACCCCCAAGAAGAGTGAGGAGGAAAAAAGAGAGGGAAAAAAAGGAGCAAAAAGGGAGAAAAACCCTCAACTTCACAGGTTGAGATAAAGACAGTTTAATAAAAACAATAACAGAATAAAAGGAAAAATAACAATAATAATAATAATAATGACATGGGTCACTCTCACTGCCTGGTGAATTGGCACTGTCCTGAGCAGTGATCATGGATTCCTACCCCCCAGCTAACCCCCATTTATATACTGATATTGACATTTATGGTATGGAATATTTCATTGGCCATTCTGTTCTGCCTATGCTTCTATAGGCAGCTGAAAAAAGTCCTTGAATAGCATAAACATCACTTAGCAACAACTAAAACCAGTAGGTATTATTGATATTTCTTTCACAGCAATCACTAGAATGAAAATGTACTCTTTCCCAGCTGAAAAAAGGACAGACACATTCTCATAAGGGCAAATAAAGGACAGGTGTACAGGTGATAAGGGGCTAAATTCTGGCACCAGACTCAGTATGGCAGTACTTCTGCTCTTCTGAAGGCTTGTGCACAGTGAGGTGCTATTCACCTTTAGAGCAGTTTTCAGGATTTAAAATTAAGCACTGATCTTGCAGTGAGTCTGTGAACTTGCTCTTTGTGCATGTGTTCTCTACATTCTTCCTCAGCCTTAGAGGTAGGGAGAATGAAGGGTTTTCTTATTGTTTCTGTCCTGTTTCTGAACATCAGGATAATCAGATATAAGAGGGTTCAGATGGACATTAGGCAATATCATTGCAATTTTGGAAAACAAAAATCCCCACTGTTAGTGACTTCTGAATGACTTTATAAATATCACTGAAGAGGTTTAAGAAAAGTGAACTCCTAAATAGCTTCAAGGAAGTAACATGCTATAAACTCCTCAAAATACTTCAGAGGTAGTATTTTCAAGTATAAGAAATAGGTGTTAACTGTTTGAAATTGAAAAGGCTAAATACTTCCCAAATACTGCATTTACTGCATATTATAATTTATTTTAAGGAAGTAGGTTGAATAGTTAACAAATTTTCTTACTTGTTGCTTATGAAATAACTTGCAAGCATTTCTATGGCTATTTTTATTCTATCATTATCCTATTCCTGTACGATGTCTGTTTGCAGCTCATGACAACATTAAATCTAAAAGCATCAAACCTGGGTGACTTTTTTAGATGAACCGCAAATTTTATCCATAGATGCAGTAGCAATGCTCTAAGTAAGCTGTTTAACCTGATTGTAGTATAAGTTATATATTGCTTAGGGCTTACTTTTCCTCCTTGCCCAGTCAAGTTTTGTTAACCTGAAAATAGTCTGCCATTTTGAATTGACCATCAGCTGGAGAAGAGTGTGTTTCTTGCCTGGGGCTCAGATGCCTCCTCCCATTAGTGTTCACACCTCAGCCATCATGTGCTTCTAGTAATCACTGAATCTCACCAATCCTCACAAAGGAAAGTCTATAGGATGGCAAGTTAGTGAGTATAAAGAGTGTATTGGTCCCTTTGTTAAAGAAGGCTAAGAGTTATCAAATGAAAGAAGTGATATACAAAGGAAAGCCAGTGACGGCTTACATTTGTTGTAAGAATGAATAACGTTTAATTGTTTTATCTTTAAAAAAAGAGAATACTTTCCATATTACAGATCTCAACAAAAAGCTGGAAAATGTGTATGGCCCTTCCCCACAATATAGATATTGATATGTAAGTATAACATATGAAGTGAGAAACACAAGACCTAAATTTAGTGGTTTGAACAGGGAGATCATTTCAATTGTATTCACAGCACACTCACTGCAAGCAAGGTATTCACTTTGCCTTTCTCCAGCTCAGCATTCTCACCTGTAAAAATGCTGCCTACTTGCAAGCTATAAGGTTCCATGTGCTTACGTTTTCTAAAACATGCAATTTACCTCATGAGGAAAAAGCTGAAGTATTTTTATGGAAAATAATTTCTCTGCACGTTTGCAAGGAAGAGAAAGACACACACTTCTTCCACGCTTGCATGACTCTGCTGGCTTTGGGCACAATCACACCTTTAACGACAACTTTAAAGGTAGTAAAAAATCTTTGAGTCTAAACTGATGTCTAAATTTAAACTCAATACCCAAGTGTAAGTGCTCAGAGGACAAATGACTTTTACAAGGTGAAATGCTGGACTGACCTTGAACATGAAAGCAAAGCCCTTACTATTAGCACAGAAAAATGTTAAGAGTCCAAGATTTTGCTTGAGAAGTAGAACTAATTAGAGAAGATTAATAGAAATGAGGCATGTAATAGCTGGAATAGGGCATGACTGCAGTATGAAAGGTTGAATCACTGGACCTATTATTGAGGTCAAGATCTTTACAACACTTTAAGTTTTTTAAAAGCAAGTGACAACTTTTGCAGATGTTTCTGTGGCAGCTGAAGGTTCATTAAAACATCCAAGCTCTGTTCCGAACATAGGACGTTCCCCTGTGTTAAGATTGTTTTCAGCCTTGATGTCAGGATACATTTCTGAGCATGGGGTCTTATTCAGGACCGTATTCGCATTCCTACTGCTCTGCAAAGGGTCCTGAAGAGATAGTCACTGAGTTTGCACTAGAGTGGAAACACAGTGGAGATTTTGGATTTTTTTAAATAAAGCTAGTAACTGATTTTTTTCTTTTTTTTTTTTTTTTTTTTTTTCCCCAAATGGAGTCTGAAGTATAAGTTGCAGTCTTTTTTCTCATGCTTTCCACTTTCTGATTTTTCTTGTCACTAACCAGCTTCCCACAAACTCTAATGATCTTTTTATTACTGACTGGCAATAAAGGTTCCAGAACTGGTTGGATAGCACTTCTGATATACTCCCTGAAACGAGTGCCTTACCAGTGCTGTAGCAACAGGCCCAGTTAAACTGAAAATGATTTACATAATGGTTCACATGGAATGGCTAGGGTTGAAAGGGACTTCTGGAAGTTGTCTAGTCCAACCTACTTGCTCAAAACTGCATCAGCTAGAGCAGAAAGCTCAGCACCTATTACCTATGATATGTGTACTTTTCAGAACTTTCCGTAATGATTTTATTTTTGGGAAGCCAGCTTTACTATAAGCATGCGTAACCACATGCCTGTGGTTAAGGGAAGTGTTGGTGCTCATCAGTGATTGCAGAAAAGAATCAGTCACCCATGAAGACCGGGAATTCTTCAGGCTGACTCAGAGCCACAGCATAAAAGATGTGCAGGGTTAAAAGAAGACAGGGAAATCAGTCTCATCTCTCTGGATGTTTGCAGTTGTGTTAATAAAAGTAAGGAAAGGGTTCCCCTATCTGTAGAAAAGTTGACACAGCATGTCTGAAACTGAAGCACAATTAAATAGTGTTGGTAAGTTGTTGTGTGGGTTTCCTCTAGAACAACATGTTTCTATGCTAGCCCAAATAAGAAATGACACAACTCAGCATGCAAACATATTTCTGATTGCTGCTTATTTGTTGCAAAAAAAATGCTGTGAAGTGTAATAACAGTGTCCATTTGCTTTTAGTAGTAAAGAAGAATGCAGTTCCTTCATAGTTTCATTTAAGAGCTGGGATATAATGAGCAGATATTGTTGTTCCCAGCCAATCAAATTCTTTAATTAAGATTAGAGAATGTAGTCCTACTTCTGATGCATCCCAAGTATCTCAAAAGTCTCCATTCTCCTTCAGCTTGAAAAGAAACCACTCTTGATTACAACCACAAACTTCTGGTTACATAAAGCAAAGCCATGCTGGTCCTGACTGGACATAGAAATGAGTGGACTATTGAAGTTAAACCAGAATATATAAAACCAAAATTAACTCTGCTGAGCGCTACTCATGGAATATGAGAAGTACCTACTACATATGTATATCCTAGTGCAGTAAAACCTGTTGTCTGTCTCCAAACAAACATCTGTTTGGAGATGATGTTGGGGAAACAGCAGGTCCACTGTAAGCTATTTTCCTCAGTCACTGAGAGTGAGAGTGCCTACAGTGATCTGTAGGAACAGAAAGTTGCCATATGACTATGAGCAGGTGGGCACTTCCCCCAACCAAACTACAATATCTGAAGGAGTGTTTTTGGCTTTTAGGCTATAGTAGAAGTGATGTAGTGGAAGCAGATCTGGTTTTGTTCTGCTGTGTGCGCAGAACTGAATCTTCTTCTGTTCTTACTTCTTTCCATCGCTTGTCAGATCAATTAGGTCAGTCTGTTTGCTGGAGACATTTTTATCCAGATTCTTCAAAGGTGTTCACTGCCATTCCTTCCTTCTCCTGTTTAATCCCATGAGTTTTGCTCCAAATACCTCTGTCTTGTCACTTCACTATCATGGACAGTGGTGGAAGTTCCGAATTGTCTATTTGTCCTTCAGGAAATCCAATGCTTTTTGGAAACAGCATTTTGAATGTGAAAATGGCAATTGATTTTAGTCACTTTTCTCTTTGTGCAGTTTCCCATGAGCTCCAAAATGGGTAGATGTTAGATTAAATTGAATCAGACATTTAAGACATCCACAAGAGAGAACAGAACAGATAGTTCTTGTTATATCAAGCAGAGGGCGTTTTTACGTGGACTGAGGCTTGCAAAATGCTCAGTACCATTAGTAGTGAATAAAGAATTACGAATGTCAGCTGTATTTAAAGTGAGAGATGGGATGAGTTTAGCTAGAAAGTCTGAATTGGTGGGTCCTACTAAGTGTTGGCCAGATATTTTCTTTTTGTAGCTGCATTGTAGGGGCACCTATTTGCATTCTGCTGTCATGATATATACTGCTCCAAATACATACACAGAGTGGTCAAAGAGACTTGGATTATCATTCCCACAAGCACGTTTTCCATATTTTCCTATATTTCAAGGTAGGAATCAATGTGGAGCTTTACTTTCAAAATTCTTTCAACTTATGCTTTTTAGATTGAACAGGGAGAGGAAGACCCTACAAAGGCTTTACATGTTTTCATCCCATTCAATAGCTCTGATGTAATCTCTGGTATATCAGTGTCATTCTCTGGCTTCTTGTCTCCCTGCTTATTTCTTCCTTGCTTATTTCTTTTGTTATGCAGCCTCTATTTGCTTATCTTACAAGACTGGTGCCTTCTCTCTTCATGCCTTATCCAGGATGCTCTCAAGGGAGGGTAAGGGGCTGCTGGAGAAGAGCAGGTACAATTAGGACTTCTTTACACTGGGGCAGACCTCAGCAGTGTTTTTGCCCATTGCAGTTGAATTGCATCTCATGTGACCCGTAACTAACATTTTCAGAACTCTGTATGTAATTCTTGGCTCTGGTTTACTCTTCCACCCCACCAAAATGGGATCACCAGCAGATTGCTGTGGTATATCCACCATCGCCTGCTTGTATTTGAGAGAGAGACCCTGGGAAGATCCCTGTATAAATAACAAGGTACAGGCAGATGGGTGCAGATAGAACTCCTCTTGCATGCTTTGAGCCAGCTCTGATGCAGGTGCCATTTAGCTCAATTAGCACAGCCCAGTGCCTGACCTAACACACTCTGCCTTTCAGCATGAGCATTGGATTCAGCTACACCATTTTTCCACCAGAGGTGGCTGATGTCCAGGAAGCAGCAGCAAGGTGACATACCCTCAGAGGTTCTCTTTCCAGCTGACAGGAGGCTGGTGAGTTACGCTGCAGACTTTTTGCTGATAACAGAGCCCAATCTCTTCTTTCAGCTGTGTGGACATTTGACTATGTCCAGATTCATGGATGGTTAGCCATAGCTGGAGCGGTACCACAGCTGCTTTTTAAGTACCTACAAATTGCCACAAAGCTTAGCAAAACACATCTGAAGCTACTGCTGAATACAGATATCGTTTCAAGGCTAGAGTATTACAGTCAGAGTTTTGGATTCCCTGCCATAATCCATCAGTGCAGGTTACTTAAATTGCAGTTGCTTGGATCCTTGCAGACTGATGACTGTCTGTCTAAGTCCTTGCTTTGGCTTCCTGTCAAATTACATTGTTTTCAAAGTTCTCTAACTCACATTCAAAGAAAGGAAGAAATGTGTCACAGTCAAGTTCAGAGCTAGGGCCCTCCCTGTGGAACAAAGAGCTAGCAAAGTGCTCTGTACCAGCCCTCTTAGAAACCCCAACAAGGGAAAACAGGAGCTGACAAGGGAAGAGTGTGACCAATGCATGCTGCCTTTCGTCTACTCCTATAGCTCCCCTGGAAGTCTGAATGTGAATTTGAGCAGCTCTGGGCTTAACTATTTTGGAGGGCACTCAGCCTTTGGTAGTCCCACAATATAGGAGCATAGTGGTACCTCTCAGAAACTGTCCGAAAAGGCCCTTGTGTCCATGGCTGAGTATACTTAGGTTGGGGTGTGTGGGTTAGTTTGTTTACCCACAGTCTTGATCTTGAGCTCGATCACTGTGACTGAGGGCACTTTGAAGGAATGCCTCCTGTCTGCAGACTCCCTGACTAATGCAATTAAAGATGCTTTGTCTGTCTCATTATTTAAGGAAAGGTTAAGAGAACAGAATTTCAGTATGCTCAGCCTTGGGCAGGCAAGCAAGAGCAGTAAAAAGAAGCAAGGAGCTTCTCCCCGGAGCATCCACCCAGGCCACAATTATTCAAGCCCAGCGCTTCCCAGCACAGAAGGATGCACCAGGCAAGTGCCCTGATCCTTAGTTGCTGGAGCAGGGACACTGTACGCAACGGGTTAGCAGCCCATGCCCCTTTTCTACCCACAGAAATATTTAGCCCTAGAAATATTTTGATTTCTGTCCCCGCTGATAAGATTTCAGGCGGGCAGAAGCTGCCCTAACCCTGAAGTTGCAGCAGCAACTGCAGCCTTGCTTTGTTGATGCCGGGAGAGAAGCGTGTTCTGCTCAGCCTGGAGGAGTCCTTTAGAGCTCCAGTGGCAGCTGCGTGGTGCGTGTCACCCCGTGTCAGCCTGCCCCCTGAGAAGCCTTGTCAATTGGAGTATTTGTCAAAAGACGGAAGCAAGTTTCTGTTGACCCATTTTATGGGTGAATAAAATATAATCAATATAAAGTAAACATAAGAGTCTCATTGGAAAAAGGTTTTTCTGGGTTGGGTTGGTTTTTTTTTTTTGCTATTTGCTGGTGTGAGAGGGCTTTCCTACATTATGGCACTATGAATGGCTGAGGAAACAGCAAGGTACAGTGAGAACTTATGAAACATGTCGGTCTCTAAAACCAACAAATTAATCTGTAATATCAATCTAGAAAATAATATGTATCATTTATCTACTCGCCACCTACTGCCTGTGACTCTAGATGAATCAATTAGGTTTAAAGGCTTCCCTTAGAATATGTAAACATCAAGACCTTATTTTAATTTTGGACCACCACAAAGAGCAAAGGAATAACCAGGGTTATCTGGAGATTAAGGCATTGTCTGAATGATTTTCTTAATGCTGAGATGGGAATTAGAAAAAAACAACAAGTAGAAATATCCTTGAGAGGTCTTTGGCTGCAAAAGCCCTGTAGGCAGGATCAAAGGCACTTAGCTTGCTATTTCTCTAACTTATTTATTAGAGGGAATGCACTGAGTATCAGGAGTTAAGGAAAATGAACTAACACATGTCTTTTATTGCTTGGTAGCTGGTAGGATAGATACATATACTTTTTAAACTTTAACGTTTTATAAATAAGTGATTTTTATTGTCATAAAAATAAAATGTTAAACTTCTATTAGATGAAGCATCAGTGATGCTGCTCCTAGAACAGTGTTAATTTGCTGTAGCATGTTCCGAAAGGCCACTTGAAAGAGTTCCTTAGGAATTTCCTGATACTTTTTTTTGGTGCAGTATGTTCCAGTCTTGTATTGCCTTTTCCTACAGAGTGAGAAGTTGTCTGTAAAATTTAGGTTAAGCAAGCAAGCCATGTTTTCCACTGCTTCTCAGGTTTTTGACCATGAAAATTATGCTACTAATAATCCATTCGTTATTGATATTTTCTTGATTGTACTGCCAGTATATCAAGTATGCTCAAATTGCAAGTAAAAAGATAAGTGATTTGACTCCAAAATCTGGAAATCAGTCTATGTGATCTCTAGCACGGGGGGTACTATCTATCCCCATCATAATGAATGCTTTCAGTAGCTAAAGTGCTTATTCAAAGTCTAGGGTGTGAAAAAACTAGGAGTAGGTATTTGGTGTCTCAAAGAATAAGAGTAAACTGTTTTCTGACTGAAATTTATGCAACAATTTTGTTGTTAATGTAACAAATGGGGCTGGGTTCAGGGCTGCCTTTGTTTTGAACAGCAGATAATCCCCATTTGTGCAGGAGGGCAGGGAGCCATCTGCTTTCTCAGCTCAGGAGCTGTGCCTGAGCTGCCCCGGAGCTTCAGTGCCACCACAGCCCTTGGGGCAAGTAGGGACATGTACTTCTCTGGGGCTCCATCATCTGAGATCTTCACAGATCACACCCAAGCTGGTGCTGACTGCCCTTCATTTGTGTAACACACCAGCTGTGAAACAGCAGTCTAGACAATCTTTGGCATATATTTATCTGATCTGTTAATTTAAAAGTTCTTATACAGAGATTTAATTATCCTTCAATTGGTGAAAGTTCACTTAAATCTTCCATGCTGCATGTGGAATCTATTATTTTGCACAGCCTGCCCTTCCAAAGGTCACAGGGAGCAAGGGAACTTGTCGTCTTCCTTGATTGCCATTCTCTTTTGTGTAGTTAAGACTGTAATCATGTCCCCTCTCAGGATTCTCTTCCCATTACCCTTTCTCATAGGGCACATCTTTCTAAGTATCTTCCTATTTTTGCTGTCCCTTTTCAGCATTTTCCTGATTGCCTCTGTCCTGCTCACAGCAGCACTCAAAACTGCATATAGCCAGTGCTGAATAGTGGATTGATTACTCTCCCGTGTCTTACATATCATTTTCCTGTCAACACATAACAGCAAAATATTTGCCTTTCCATATAGCTTTTCAGTAGGGAGGTACTCAATTTGGCCATCAAGATTTGAGCGTTCTCTAAACAGTGGTTGTTTTTTTCCTGAGTTTCCTCCTGCAGAGAGGAAAAGGCACAGAGAGTTGCACTGGGACAGAACTGCCCGGGTGTCCTAGGTTCATCAAAAGTAGCACAGGGAAAAAAACCTGTGGATAGATAGATACAGATGTAAACTTTGTGTGGAGATATCTTTGAAAGGTATGATGCACTTTAACGTTCCAGTATCAGATTCTCTAGTACATTATCACTGATGCTGCACAATATATCAATGTTTCAAGATCCGTGCGAGGTCTGTGCTGCTGGCTGAGTGATAAACCACCCCTTTGCCCAACATCCCTTCTTTCCCATCAGCCTCTTTCCTAATAGGTCATTAGTCACAAACAACACCCGCCTATAGAGATTGGTCATTGTTCCTTGACTGTGAACACATCATTCAGTGTTTTATCCTGTATTGCCATAATCAATGTCATTTGAGGGCTAAACTTTCAAAGATGATGATTTCTTGCATTGTAATTTCTGGATAACTAATACAGGACGTGGGGAAATGTTTAACCTCCAAAGGTTCTGTGTCGACAGTTCTCATTTTACAAAGCACACAGCAGAAACATTGTCTGTGACCTGGCAGTTTTGCTTTGCTACTGGAATAGCAGGTGTAGCACTTTAAGGATGCTTTGTAAGAATTTGAATTGAAAGGCTCAAATACAGGTGTGGTTGGGATGTCACTTCTATGCAAATAAAGACACCTCCTTGCTTAAAAACTATAGGGTTACTACTTTACATTCTTAGGTTTTCTTTTGATTCCAGAGATGGAGATGTTATCTGTAATAAAATATACAAACAGAAAGGAAAAAACAAAACCCAACACCCTTACAATTGGATCAGGAAGCTGTTGCTTTAAATTCACTTAAGATGATGGCAAACATCTGAAAGATACTTCTTTTTTATACCATACTGATGCAACATATGACAGCTAGGACAGAGGCAAAGCTGCAGGGCTCCTGGTGCTTGTGCTCAGACATTGCTGATTGCAGCCCTGACGGGCACCGTGCTCCACAACAGGCTAATGAGGATCTGCTGAAATAACAAATCTTCGATGAACTCATCAAATGCGCATCCCAACAATACTTTGCTGGAAAGCTACTTGCATCATCTGAGCGTGCTTGAGGGATGAGAAGTATGAGCAAAACCACAAATCTCTTTATAAATAGAGCTTTATTCCTAACACAGTAATTAAGCAGTAATTAGAAGTTGTGTGGGTAACGGGAATAGTTGCAGGAAATTGAAAGACCTTGTCCATGGGGAAAATTGCATAGTGCCAACATATCAGAGGAGAGGAAAATGGGTGCAAGTAAAGCCCAGATGTTTTGCTCACAGCAATCACAAATTAAATTCCCTTTTTAATTTATAAACATTTTGGGGAACAATGATGAAGTAAAGAGTAATTTTTTTTCAGCTCTGCAGAAAGGTCATGAAGTCATTAAATTGGAATATAAATAGTTCTGAAATTAAAATATTTTTAACTGAATTTTTGCCAAAAGGAAAAGAAGATAATTCTGTATTAGTGATAATCAAATGTAAAGCCTATAGAAAAAGAAAATGAGAAAGAAAAAGAAAGGTGAGTTGCTGGATGTTGGATTAAGATAAAAGGCAAAAATAATTGTTTTTTTGTGGTCTAACATCTTCTTCATGTTTTGTGTTTTGGAGATTGTAAAAAAAAATGCAGAGAATTATAAAATACTATATATAACACTTGAGCATCCATAGGTTAGAGAGACTCTTTGGTATCTAAGCATGGATACCAATGGCATGGTAATGGAAGATAATTAGTGTATTTTATCTGATTTAATTTTGTCCAAATAATGTAAAATCTACCAGTATCAGCCAAACAAATTTGCAACAGAGGCACAGGATAATTAAGAGAAATTAAGAGAAAGAGGTACAGGATAATTAAGAAAAGAAGGTAGAGTTTTCTTTTAACTGATTCATAACTCCATCAGTAAGCCAGTGTCGAAGGGAAACAACCTGTGGAATATGTCTTTTGCAGAGGCCCAAGAAACAGGTAGCACATGAATTTGGGGCTAGATTCTAGCAATTCCCTTTCCCCAGGCTTGCTGCTTTGTGGCATAGTTTTGGTGATGAACTCTGTGGTGACATCAAGACAACAGAATGTGAATTAGGATAAACGTTGCCTGCTAGCAGAGAAGCCCTGCCCCTGGATGGATGTACAATCTCCACACCTTCACCAGCAGCAACCCCCCACCTCAGGGATAAGAAAACAGCAAACATCAGAGCAACCTGACAGATGTTCTTGCCCCAAGGCAGGCCAGTGTACAAACAAGGAGGCATCAAGGGCTTCTTTACAGTAGGCTCTTTTTTTTTTCTGTGCCAAGGACTAAGCCCACAATGTTTTTGGAAACATAACTTTTCAGGATGGAAATATATCTGTTTTTTTATCAAGTACACATATTTCTGAGCACCTATATTTGTACTTCTACAGGTGTTGCACCTAACAGCACCACATATTGGGGCTCCAGTAGGCTAAATTAATTACAAGTGATCTTTCCAAAAGCATTTTATAAAATGGGAATAAAAAAAAAAAAAAATTAGATATTGTTTGTAAGAAGGCTGTGATTTACAGGTTAAGTGGTTTGATGTTAAGTGTTGTTATTAGTGATAATAATGTAAAATAACATTTTTACTTATCCTGGGGATTCAAAAGGAACCACAAGTGACAGGACTACATTCTATAATACCTTAGTCTTCAACTTCATATAAGATTTATGTGCAGCCAGAAGACTCAAGTAAAACTTTACCATCTATTCAACACTTAGTGTTGTACAGGAATTAAAAAAGGGTATCTCATAATATATTCCAAAGAACACATGAGCCATTCTACTAATAAGAGGGCACACACGATTATTTCAATAACGTTGAACAACTTTCTTTGTATTTCTTTTTAGTTCAATATTCAAGAGTCTGTATGGGACACTTCTGGGTGTATACATACCTCTATTCACCTCAGGAAAATGGGTGATCTGAAAAGTTATACGCAGGTGTGTTTTTAGGAAGCCTTGGCTTCTGAATACTATTTATTTCCCAAGCTGTTTAGAATGAATAATTATAAGGAAGACTTTACGCAGGACCTAAGATTAGAATCCTTTGGGGGAAGACAAGTCCAGTAAATTGATCTTAAAAATATGTCTGATATAACTTTCATAAATATCAGCAATCATCTCTGTTCTGTTTTATCCTCAGCTTTTCTATCTTGGTCTTTCTCAGCTTTAATTTCTAAGTAATGAAGTAGTTGCAGGCAATTCTTCTGCTTCTATTTCTGTTTTGTCTGTGCGCAGTTAGTTTTTTATCAACAGAGATTGTTAGCAGTTTCAAATGACATACAAGCTTTCTCGAGAGAAAATACCTATCAAGATTATTAAATACACTGCATCAATAGATACAGATATGTTCCTGAGCCTTATTCTGGCTCCTGCTGTAGCTGCTCCATCCTGGTATATCAATTTGTATCACATCAGTTTGTGACAGCCACAGATCTACCTGAGAAGGAGAGTACTCCAGTGCTGAAAAGTCATTTGCTTGAGACCGGCCATATGCCCATAACCCAGAGAAAACTCATGCAACATCTGAAATGTCATCCCAGCCAACTGTGCTAAGGGAAAGGCACAAAATGACATACAAGTACTTTTCCTTCCTTTGGCATCCCGCACTAAGCAGAGCTCACCCAAGGTCAAAGCCAAAACTTGTGTTTTTTTAACTGATACTTGAGGGGGGGGGGCTGTTCTTGTTTACATTCTAGCAATGCTTTGTTTCCATATGATGTTTTTAGTGTGACCTTTTTAATTTTATAAGCACTTAACTTTTTATTCCCTTTCCCAAAGCTTTTACATTTTGTTTTATTTTGCCTGCCTCATGTATAAATGAAATTTTCTTAACTAACACTACTCCTGTTGCTTTCTTTTAATTAGACAGCAGCCTATGTCTCAGAGACTTTCTGGTTGTTCATCCCAGTATACAGATATATAAAATTGCTTTTTGAAAGTGGAAGATCCATTTTAATTTTTTTTTTATTTTTTTTTTTTCAGGATACATCCTGTTGTGAGTTAATTTAGAAAGAACATTTTGGCTTCCCTGATTCACATCAGTACATCCCCAAAGAACGAAACTACTAGGATAAAATGATGTTTCTATGACATTCTGTACTTTTTCCTATATCTTAAAGTGTGGGGTTGTTTTGTTTTCTTTCAGCGCTGGTTGATCCAACTGCATCTGTTTGCTTTTCAGACGTTAATTTATGTTGGGCTGTAAACTGTCCAAGTAACAATTTGAGTGATGCAGCAACAGAAGGTGACCCAGATTACACAACATTGTACGCTAATGCCAAGTCTTCTTGTTTAATGGCAGCTGCTCAAAGCTTTGTCTTATTGTGATTCACATTCAACAGACACAAATCAAACACGCTCCTCAGACAGACACACATCCTGCCTGTCTTCATTTTAAACATGTTCAAGAGCTATTGCTTTTCATAAACATATATCAGCCTCACCAGCTGAGGCCATTTAGCCTCCTTGGCTTGTATTTACTCTCAGCCATCTGACAAAATTATCAAGGAAACCCACTGTGACTTCCAATATTTTGCATACTTCTGTTTATGTGGAAGTTTGCCGAGAATATTTCTCTATAAAAATAGTTGAACTTTTATACTCCCTCATAATTGAGATATTTAGAACACCAAATATATCACAGTTGTTTAATAACTGATTTCTCTAGAGGTTGTAATTAAAAATGCTTATATAACAAAGCAGTGGGTACTACTAAAATACATAACATGAACAGCATTAGCAAAGGATAAATTAGTCTAGTTCTTAATCAGATAGGTTTACTATTACTGTATGAATAGTATCAAAATGCAGACTTTAAAGTACAGGTACAGTTTTACCAGCACATTTTATTGCTGTACTTTCAATACAAGAAGCAAGGCATCAAACATGCTTTCATTCTTCATTTAAAAAAAAAAAGTTTAAGCACAAAGATCAGGAAAGCTATCGTGCTACGAGTTTGTACAACTTAGTTTCATGGACAAAATCTTTTTGGCATCTCCATCAAATTTTTAAAGCCTTCTGACAACAAAAGCTTCCTGCTAGAAGCGCACATCTAGCCATCTACCCAGAGGACATGTCAGAACAATAAGAAAAAGCACAAATCTTACTTTTTAAATGGATGAGCAGCAAAAAACTGAGGTAGAAGATGAGTAGAGAGTTAATTCTTGAATGAGCCATATTCATCTTGATAGGACATCCTCTGCGGAGTTGCCTGTTGTCCAAAGGGCTGGTGCTGATCCTCACTGCTTCCTCCTCATCTATGAAACTAAGGTAAGACCCAAGGCACCCAGTCCCCTACAAGCCATCTTTGCCTGTGCCCCTCATCAGCCTGTTCACTGCAAACCTACAGACTTTGATTCAAAAGGCAGTTGTACTTGTTAAGGTTTTACTTTGGCAGGTCCGAGTGATTTTTCAAACCTGGTGCAGATTTGTCTGGGAGCTGGACTGGAGTCTTTCCCCAGCTTTCTGCTGCTGAACCGTGCAGTGAGCGGTGCGCTCTGCCTGGCTGACACTGCACAGCTGAGAAGGCACAGTGAGTGCTCTTTTAACCTTTCGAAATGCATCACACATTATCTTCTACTAAACCTCCATTACATCACACTCCTCCTGATTCAGCGTACAAACGCTTTATGCTTTCCTGCGTAAAGTCAGCTAACAAGCACTTTCTGCTAACTGCGTTTTTTGTGTATCTGACCTCATTAGCACATGAAGTAACAAGATGAAAACATCCCCATTCCCAATATTTTTTGTAGTTAGATATTAGCCTGTTCTCCTCCACAATCTTTTCTTTTGGTTTGGTTTTGTTGTTATTGTTTACGCTGGATTTGAATGCTTTTGCCATCACTAAAAAGCATAATAACTGGGAGCTGGCACAGGTCTTCCGAGCTTCAGTGTTGTGATTTTGAATTGCTGAGAGAGAAACCAGTCACTTACAGACTCAGGAGGCAAGATGAATAAGAGAAGGGGACGGGGGACAAGGAGATGGACTCCATTTCTTTCTAGCCAGAGCTGGCTTTAGACAGCTGTGGCTGGTAAAAGTGCAATGAGTCTGCCCGTACTCGGAGGAGCTTTCCCCAGTGGGCACGGCAGTGCAGCACCCACTGCCTGTTTGGCAGTGAATCTCCTCTTTCCACCATCTTCACTTCTACCAGTCTTTCTGTCCCTTGGTCCTCAGCGCTTCCAGCCCACTCTCCTTGTCACAGGGCAGAGACCAGTTATTCCCAGCCCAGGAACAACCCTGAAAAATCTGCTTGGCCATTGCAATGTTTTAATACTGTAAAACAGGTAACGATCAATACATTTGGGATTGTCTTTTGTCCTCACTGATTCAGTGGAATCTTGATCCCCAGTTCAGGAAGCCTTTGATAATGTGTTTAATTTTACACGTACACTTTATGGAACTAAGCCCAGACTTAAAGTCAAGCATATGCTTAAGGCCTCAGGTGAGTAGGGAGCAGACTGTTCATGCCAACATGAATTTGTTGTTTATAATGGGTAGGTATTTTCACATCCACTCTTTCAGCTCGGCGAACTGAATAATTTAAAAATTTTGTTTATAATGGGTAGGTATTTTCACATCCATTCTTTCAGCTCCTGCTGCAAGGCCTTTCCTTTCCCACTTCCTTCAAGTGCAACTGCAGTCACTCACTGATAACCTTGTGGCACATCTTTTCAGACCCTCTTTCGCTCCTCCTGGCACCAGCACCACTATCACCTCTGATTCTCAGGAGGCCTCCACCCTCCCTCCCGCAGGCTGAGCCCCAGCCCCGCAGCCTCCAGCTCCTCTGAGCCCCCTGCTCCATTCTTCAGGGGGCTTCAAAAAGCCCTGGTCTCCCCCATGGCAACCCAGGCTGGATTTCCTAGTCAAATGTCATGAGTTATGAATAGGACGATGAACTGAGTTCCTAGCAGAAAGTACTTAGATAACTATAAAGTTAAATACAATTACACGGCTAATTGTATTTTCCAACTCTTTCTCTTTTAGTAATCCCTTTTGTTTCATATGTACATTTATAGTTGTTTGGATGTTTTCCTCTCCTTGCCATCTGTCTATTTAGTTTCTGTTTGAAATAATCTAGTAAAATATATAGGCATTACAACATGAACATGAAAATACTATTCTGCCATCTGGGAATTCTTCTGTTGGGCTAAATTATGCAGTTGAGCTCAGTGCTGATCACCTGCCTTAAGTGCATTACTATTTAAGTTTGTTACTGTGTAAGTTACTTATAAGAACAACATTTTGCATTGCGATTTTGAAAATTTTTAAAATTGATTTTGTGGAATTAGTCTCCATTAACAGGAATTTGATACTTCTTATGGTTGTTGTAACTGCTGATTAAATTGATTTCACTCTCACTAGGGAAACACTGTCTATTAATCTAGAAGATTAAAAAATTGAGGAAGAAGGCATAGTTCAATCAACTGTTAGAATATATCTGGTCTGAACATTTACAGATTCAACACACCAGTCAGTTTAAAAAAATAAATCCTTTGTATATTTAAAAGTAAAGAGCAAAGATCTTTGGTAAGAAAAGATGAAGTTTTCAAAGTAATATATGGTAAATACTGCAATGAAGCAGTCACATCTGTTACATCTGAATGTTTTTCTGAACATTATTAAGTATATGCAAAA
The DNA here is from genome assembly GCF_001431845.1 of Calidris pugnax. NCBI lineage: Eukaryota > Metazoa > Chordata > Aves > Charadriiformes > Scolopacidae > Calidris > Calidris pugnax. Next base: position 6,899,081 of record NW_015090852.1, on the reverse strand, counting down.
TCTGTGCTCTCAGCAAATCTTTCAGTCCATAGACGTCAAGACATACCACCGATCTGAGATATGGTGTAAATGCCTGTGTTGACATTTGAATTAAAGAATTTGCTAAGTAACTCTTTGACTAATCCATATAGCAAGTGTATGAACAAATGCTAGATTTTTTGAAAGTTCTTAAGAATGAATTGCTTTCTAGATAGCCAAAAAAGCTGCTCATTCACCCTGCTTAATACTTAGCTCTGCATTTCTCAACGCCTATTTCAAATGTTTCCTCACTTATTCATATCCCCGAATTTAATGGGGAGCAAACTAAATTAACTTATCATTGCCCCGATTCCTTGAAGTTGCCTACACGAGAGGGTTTGAATTTCCACAGCAGTGGCACTTCATGAACATCATTTGTACCCAGTGAAACATAACATCTAAATGTAATCTCCATACTTTCTCAGTATAGCTTAGATTTTATGAGATTCTGCAGTCTTCTAAGTCAGAGGCTATACCATTTTCTTAGGGAAAAAGGGTTTGTGTTGCCATTTTCTGTTACTTAAGTGCTGCCCTTTTCCATTCTGATTGCTTCTTTGCAATAACTACAGCGTGATACGGTATCAGTCTATACTAGTCAGTGTCACGTCTTGTAAAATATTTTAATGCAACTCTGGCCCAAACACTTCGTTATCTAACATCTTTTATTGCTTGATATAAGCACTGTTTGCAACTTTCAGGTAACAGCAGTACTAATTAATTGTGTATCTTCTGCCTCTCACTGCTAGGCACGTTGTTTTCTGATTGTTCGATGTTGCTCCAATTTAAAGTGCAATTTTTATTGATGCCATCCTGTGCCTTCTAGGTCAAATGCAATTTTAGGTGATTTTCTTAAGTAATTGGTACTTCTTTTCCAGTCTGTAAAATGTTATAGTAGTTTTAATCTAAACTATAAAATGAATGGAAATTAGGACAGTTAAATAATTCATATAAAATGTAAAATTCCCTTGAGTTTGGAAGATGCGAGTTTACAAAGTGCTTTTCCACAGATAAATATTTTGAGTATATTTAACTTCTTATGTTAGCCTGCAAATATTACTTCTGATCATCTTTTTCTTTGTTAGTAGGGTATACAAATCTCAAACTCTTGCTTTGCTCCTTTTACTCCTCCCTTAGCTTGAGTACCACTTCAAAGCACAACATCTTCCAGAACACCCAGAGCATGAGCTTTCAGTTCTGCCAATTTGCAGATTGTAAAGGGTTTTATGAAACTGAAGGGCTATATTTGAAAATGCAAAGTTATTTTGCAAGACCTGTCAAGCCTACTGCTTCCTTAAACGTAATACATTTGTTGAAATTATGATTACTTTATTGCTTCTCCATGTAGCCGTTTTCCTGCTCAGTAATGAGGGTTTTCTACCTGCTAACCTAAAATACAAATTTAACCAGAGATTACCAAAGCATCAGGATGATTCACTCAGATATATCCAATTTTGGAGATGACAGAAATGGTGTGAGCAAAAACCCAGCCTCCACTTCCAATTGTATTTTCAACCACATGAATTTCAAGTAGTGTTTGCTAGCACTTTGTACTTCCTTGTGGTCAGGTACTAGTTCGGGTGCATGCTGTTCAAATTACTGCATTTCTGGCATGGAGTTTAAGCTGTTGGGTTTTCATACGAAGTCTCTCCAGAGTATTTTACACTTAGACAGGCAAAACAAAGTGACTCTGGAAGATACAACGGGATTCCCCTGGGACCTGCAGAACTCAATAGCGTATGATTCACTTATCCTCATCTGATGAATTTTTTGTGAAATAACATGTTTTTACCATATTGTGTGTGGCTGATATCACCAGGGAAGCAATTCCACTGTCAGATGAATGCTAGGTCAGGCCTTGTCAAGGCAGATGAAAATTTGCAATTAGTATTCAGTACCTTGCTGCTAATGAACCGTCTAATCAGGAAGTTTCTGTCTGTACTAATAATCTTCCTGTGAGTGTCAAGGTTATAGGAGTGCTTGACAAAATGAGGCAAATGGTGTTTTTACAAAAGCACTGACATATTAAGTGCTAAACGGGTTGTAAATTTACTTTTTACCTCTATGCTTTTTACTTCAGCAGAACAGACATGTTAACAGACTTACAAATCCTCTTCTAATTCTCCTTTTACTTTCCTTGAGAGTGGGATAATTCATACACCAAACCAGAAAGTCCTAAAACTTTAAGTACTGGAACTAAATTGAAACCCCCATCTGTTTCAGAGGAGATAATAGTATAGGCAAGCAGCAATTTCAAAGGTATTTGGAAGAGATTTAAGCTAGTATTTCGCACCATTTCACCTGATCAGTACTAAGTGGTTTCAGAAGGAATTCAGACCCAACAACTCCAGCAGGCAACAGCGTAGAGGAGGAGAAAGCAAGAATCAGGAAGGCAGGATTAGTAACCAAGGTTGCTTGATTTTAACACACACTATATACATATATACTGCCATTTGCAATAGAAATGCAAAACACAGTATTTGCCAACAAGTAATAGTCATAATGGGCAAATAGGGAAGCTTCCTCATTTTTCCTGATCTCTAATATCCCTTATTTTTTTTTTTCCTTTTTCTTTATTTAGTCATTGTATAGACTGTTTGTGACAAGGTTTTGAAATGCATCTGACAATTTGGAGCTCTTTGATTTGCAGGTTGCCAGTTGAAGGATGTGACTTCCCGAAAGTGCAAAGCAAAAATTCCCTGCAGGCGTCTCTGAAGTGTCTCAGTGTGGGTCCTGGCAAGTACTAAATTCCTCTTGGAAATCTTGGCCTCTGTGCTAAAGTATTAGATAATGTTATGGGAACAATAGGTAACAGTAAGTGCCCCAAAGGGATATCAAGTTCCTGCTAAGTATTGGTTAAGACAGCATTCATCTTAATGCTAATGCATTTCTTAAAGGCCACAGTTTTGCACCGAACTAAATCCTGAAAGACTGTCAGTTTGAATTATATTGTTCACAAGATAAAATGAAATATTCTGCCTTCCAAACTTGTGTTGATTCAGAATATTTCACACCTATTTTAATCACTGGTGGTGATACTGACCTCAGTGAAGGTGACATACATACTGACATGATGTCACCGCGTTCCCATGCCAGTGAAAGGAAAACGTCCCCTGGATGGAGATGGCACAGCTTGATCTCTACGTATCATGTTGGATGTGAGAGGGGAAAAGAGTGGTAGTTACTACTGTAATTGATCTATGTTCTGTTACTATCCAGAGGGCCCCTAAAATCACCAGGTGGTTTGTTGCTGAATTCAGTTGTTGAACTGCATCTTAAATCTTGTGTGTGGACATGCTAAGTGTTTGCATAGGCTGAATTTCACGCAGCGCTTTCTATTTTCCTGCGTATGAAGGCTTTTTTTACTTTTTTTTTATTATTATTTTAAGTAAAATAAGGTGGGTTTGTAGTAGCTTCTTCGTATATAGTGAAAGCCTGGGTGAACATGATTGTTGTGCACGGGCAGCTGTTGAGAGGTCTTATCTTAGCACCCACATTTGGACTTTAGAACCGACATTCACACATTCAAACATAATTTCATGGGACTCGGACTTCTAAATCTGAGCCCCTGATAGGACACAAATTTATCTACTCACATTTATCATGAGCAAAAGTAAGCACAATTGTTTCAGACTGTATGCCACTGTGAATGTGAGAGCAGTTTTCCAAAAACTAAGCAGGAGTGTGAAGCTAGATGGTAGTCTCTTTTAACCATCCAGTCTTTGAAGTGGAGCTGGCCAGGAAGTTTTGGAGCCTTTCAGATGAAAGACGGTGGGGTTTTGTGGGTTTTGATTTTGCTGTGGTTTTTGTTGGGTTTTGTTTTTTTTTTAACTCTCTTTTATTTAAAAACTGCTGGAAAAATGTTTTGAAAATTTTAAAAGGTATAACCTTCTTGGTATTTTTCCTTTGGACAAGTACAATAATTTTGAAGTGTTTTCCAAAGTTTGAAACCTAAATTAAGCTTCCTCCAACCAAACCTTTCACCTAATCCAAGCCGCTTCTTATATAAAATATTTTCAAGGTAATAAACAAATATTAAATATTTCAATATGTGGTTTGGTTTGGCAAAAGGAAAATATTTTCACTGGAAAGAAATAGCATTCTCATTCCCAGATTTACTTTGAAGTGTCTTCTCCCTATCTCGACTCAAATAAAATGCACTAGTGTAAGCAGAATTTAAAAAACACTCATAAGAGGAAAAGCAATAGTGTGTGAAGGCACCCAAGCATCTGTCAGCCCTTTCACCACCGAACCTAACAGTTCTTGAAGCACCCACAATCATTGTGGTTGAGATCAGGGAAGCTGCTCTGCTGTTAGCAAATGGCTGTGTGGCACACAATTCAACTACAAAAAAGGATATGAGCAAGCGTAACTCCTCCAGAAGGAAAGCCCTAGTCTTTTGTTTAGAAGTCTTACAGTGCCCTATCAATTTTTCCTAATAAAGGAAAATTAATTTAATAACTGGTTCTCCCCTTCAGCTATTTTTACTGGAAAAGCATGCTTCTTTCTAAAATGAAATAACATTAATCTTGGGATAACAACTAAACACACCAAAAGAGATGTACAACTGATCATAATGTTGTACTCAAATTCACTGAAACGGGTTTAGCTCCAGTGGTACCCCAGGCAGCAAGTTGGTTCTGGTCATTTTTTAATTCGGGAAGGTGATTGTTACAAGGTGATTGTTACAGGATTATTTCATAGTGTCGTACTTTAGAATGACTACAAGAAGACATTATCCTGCTATTGCGTTTATAGTGATATTTTACTAACTTGATTGTAATTTAATTGTTGTTATTTTTTTTATTTTGGTTAGTATGATTTTTTTAAATAACTTTCCTGTGGAGGTTTCTTGTACAAGCTCTGCTGGCTGTTTATGCATATTGGATCACTAGCACAGAAGAATTAATTCTGTATTTCTGGGGTTTTTTTAAACTTTTTTTTTTTTTTCCTGTGCTGTGTGCTTGGCCAGTGCGTGTTCTTACTACTGTTTTTTTTGACTGGAAGCAAGTATGTCTCACTTCAGGTTTTTAATAGTTGCCTCAAAGCATAATTAATTTACTTGTAATCTCCCTCTTGATATCAGAATCTAATTATATTTTCTTGGGAAAATGTTGTAATTACTATTCAAACATAACTAAAAAATCAGATAATGAATGTCACCTAAAATAAAAGATGAATTTCTCACACTACAGTGGTGCTTCAGAAACGGGTACAATGCTTTCATTGTAAAATAAGTGTTTCTTTCTTTTATTGAGCAGGGCTATACAAGGTGTGAGCTTTGTAACTGCAGACTTTCATTTTGACTGTAAGTAAACTGGCAATGCATCATAGAATATGTAAATTGGGCTCAGGCAAATGAACAATGACAGATAAAAATGCTCATATAACCTTAAAACATCCTTTAGTTTTTATAATTGAGTGTCTTCGGGAAAAATGTGCTGTAGATTATACATACCTTTAACTTCGTAATTCAAAACAAATCGCTTCTACAAATTATATGGATAGTGATTACGGAGAGGATCGAATAGCATTTTAATCTCCTCCTACACCTTGAAGCACCCTGCCTCTCTAGCAGAGAGATGAATTTTGATTGCTTGACAACTGTAACCATGTGAAGGTTCATCACAAAGGGAAGGAGAAAAGCTCTGGAAAGCCTTGATAAACACTGAGCTGGTAGGCCTGTCTGACTGCTCCTAGCTCTCCTTATAATTACATAGTGGATATTATTTGAGTGCACAAAGGTTTAAAAGCTACTGGTAATTTGTCAGCTTCATGCACTAACCTTCCAACAAAATACTATTGTCAGCCTTCTAATTTTTTACTGCATTCAGAAACTTCTATGCATTATGCTTTATTTCTGAAAACGTCTTCAATAGCGAATGTGTTTTTCCTGCTGAGCACGTGGTACACAAATGTTTCTATATGCATATACAGCTCCATCTTAACCTGTGCACCAAATTCTACTTTCTACTGGGCAATGTAAGTGTTCTGCAAGTGCATGACTGTATGGCTCAAATGCGACAGCATCTGCCACATCCAGCTCAAGCAGCTGTAAGTTGGCTCTGACGGTGTGAACAGAGGTGCTGTAAGGATAGCAGACGTCTTTCCTAACTTGGCAAAGGAGCTGTGGGTGACTGGGGAGGAGCAGCTCGTGACAGAGCTGTGTTGTGGAAAGACACAGGAAATGGCTCTCTCTGGCAACACAGTTCAGTTCCATATGTAATTCAACGAGGTGTTTATATTCAGGCATAACTAATCTGGTTGCATCTCACCATACCCTAAATGAGCTAGGATGGAGAACAGATACAGGGCATTTAGCTCATGCCTAACTTCATGTTAATGTAGTTGGACTGCTTACAATATTAAAGGTGCTTTTAAACTTGGTAATTTGAATGAGCTAATTAGTTCAATATCTCTTCCTTGTGTCATCACAGGCAATGCACTCCTCAAGACCTTGGAGGGCCACTACTACAGGCTAACCTGAACAAGAATCCACCCTGGCATGCTCAGTGCCCCATTTTTTCAGTTCCAAAGAATCCATACAGTAAACCAGTCAACCCCTCAGTACATCAGTCTAACACTATGCCAAATATGCTCTCAAGTTTCAAAGCAATTTGAGTTGAAAGCTCTGTATCCTTGCAAGCATACTAGATACAAGACCTAGAATCTTAAGTATAAATCAGTACAAAGCCTTCACCTGAGGCTTTTCACAGTGGAACTCCTACCTTCCTGTTCCCTATGAGTTTGAAGAGCTAGAATGACCTTTAGGGTTCTACGATGACAGAGAATACATATTAAAAGATTAGCATTTTCCCGCAAAATGTAACTACTTATATTAGGGCTAAAAATAAATTAATGCCTAGGAAAGGGTGGAGAGAGACTAGAACGTCTCTTACTCGTATCCTGTGGCCCAACAAACAGCACCAGGTCTGGCCGTAACAAAGCCCCAATTACCTAACTCTAGGGGAGGATAGCTGGCATTTCCCTCCACCAGATGATTTAATTGGGCCTGTCAGCCATGGATAATTGGTTTCTGGTTGACTGAAAAAAGTGACAGTGACATCAGCTCTCTGCTACCATTCATTATTGAAATTCTTGTTGTATTGTAATAGGGTCTCAGCACACAGGGTGCTTCAGCAGCGTTTACAGGTCTCTCATTGTGCAGGGCAATGGAAATGCAGCAACGTAAGACACACAGAAACCTTTTCAAGTTGTTTACCCCATATGCTTTCATAACATAAGGATTTTTGAGAGCCAAGATTATTTCTGTACAGAAAAGTCTGGTTTTACTTGTTTTACTGGAAATTTGGTAATATCGTTGCAGTCATGATGGTCTAAGGCTATAAACAAGGCAAGGCTTATTAGGAGAGGCACTATCTTTTATTAATAAAGCTGATCGGGCTGGAAAAATAAAGATGATTTGGGGCACATGAAGCCTTCTTGTGGTTATGCGCCCAAAGTTAGTCTGGTTTTAGTTCAGACGGCCACATACACATCTGAACTAATAACAAGAGATTACATTTCTCCCCAGTTCTTGCCTTGCTTATAGAAAATACCTCTTCAATGCTAGTATGTGTATTATTACAAAAGATTTAATTTGTTCTGTTGAAAACGTGGTCCAAAACAACAGAAAATTGATGTAAATCCTTGCTGCTTCTTCAGGCACAGCTTCAGGCAGGGGGTACAGTTTTAATTTACAGTGATTTTGTAACACTGCTTGAGACTTGCACCAGCAGAGGGGAAGATCAGGTATTTCCTCCAGTGTTATTTTCTTTTGTTCAGCTTTCTTCTCATTCTCTCTCCTTTCTCCTGGGCTGCCGAGCACTAGTGAATTGGGTGGAGCAGACAGGCGTGACAGTGCCACAAGCACTGGCAGGAATGTACACAAGAAATTTCTCTCTACCCAAGGACTTCTCCAGCTGGTACATTTTTCAAAGTGCAAATGGAACGCAGCACATCTACGAATCTACCTGTAGAGCAAGCCTTGTGCTGAGTTAGGACTTGACAGACTTAAGAAAACTTCTCTATTATTGTGACAGCAGTGGGTTTCTTGTTCCTGGGCCCTGAACATTTCACCTTGGAAATTGCAAAATGCACTGGAATAGCATTCCAGGAGGAAATCTCCGTGGAGTCTGTAGCCGAATAGCTCTCCACAACTTCCATGCTGCATTAATCCCCCAGAAAGATGGCAATGGCCAAGATCATTGTTATTCCATGCATGCCTGCTGAGAGAACAGCTCAAGCGGAGGTACGGTGCCCACCCTCCCCGGCGCTGAGCTCCTTGGGTGGAGTGAGGCAGGCTGATACTGTAAGAGTGGATCTGACCTCCTCTATGCATTTCAGTTGCTGCACTTTTAAGGAGGAGACAAGAGGAGAAGCCTGATCAACAGGATTCACATGCCAAACACCCGTAATAGTACGACAAACCTCCAGTTGATTAGCGCACTAGAGAGACCTGAATTGAGAGACTGGGGTGGTCTTTTCATGGCCTATTTGAAAGAATTTCTTGGCAACGGTTCCAGCAATGGACTTTATTCAGCACTGTTGGCTAGAAAACTTGTTGGAGTCTCCAGACAATCTTATAACCCTTTCGCTTCACAGCCTAATTTAAAACATTTGTGTGTATGTGGTGACTGGCAATAAAACACAGAAAAATCTCAGACTAGAGGAAGTATAGGCTTTGTGGATTCCTCCCTAGGTCCCACCCATCACTGACACATCTGGGATACAAAAAGGATTAATGACAGCACAGCTCATGTTTCAGCAATGTCATACACCGTGAACCCATGGCAAATTAGCTCTAAAATTCCTAGAGAAATAGACATTTACCTTAGCTAAATGTCATGGCCAAAGTGATGGTGGCTGTTTAGAAGGGGATGTGAATGTTTATGTTAGTAGATTTATAACTGGGTACTTACAGTGAAGAGCTGTTAAAGAATATACTGGGAATAAAATGAAATTACTCAGCCAGGTCTTAAATCTTGCATGCTATTTTAATGTAATTTTATAATTTTTTGTTGTTGTCAGCTAAGTGCTTAAGATCAGAGCTGATTCCCTATCTGCTTATCATTTAAATTGTATTTGATTCAAATATCTGTCATCTGTATCTCAGAAGTGAAGATTTTGAGCTGGAAAACAAGTATTTCAAGATGAAACCACCTCCTCCAATACTAAACTGTCTTGCAGAAAGCTACTTCTTAATTTCCAACATTTCAATAATATTTATTTGATAAATATACTACTTATTTGATAAATCTAAACAGCTGCATTTGCAAATTATGTGCAGTCTCCAATAGGTGAGCAAGTACTTATTCTTTGATTGATGCTGTCTCTCTTTAATTAACGTAAAAGTCAGGCTTTTTATCCACGTGACGCATACTCTATTAACTGGCAAGAAAATTTAGCATGAATAAGCATTGGAACAGAAAGGATGAATGTAGTTAAATTTTGCCTGTACCACTTTAACTATAAAAGAATTAATGCTGAAAGAACCATAATGACCTGAGAGTTCAAGGACATTTTGTTTCCAGAGCGTAATTACTGTAGCTATGCCAGGCACCGTAATGGATCACTTAGCATTGTATAATTTTTCTTTGAACTAAATCCTTCTTGGAACATAAAACAGCAAAAGAGAAAAGTGTTACCTAGACTTGTGCTAAGTCAAAATGCCTGCTGAACTTGTGGACTTTGGCAATTAGGACAGATGTAGATGCTTTGTAGACTGCCAAGAACCCATATAGTACTCAACACAGAGTAAATAATATCAGCAACAAGTAAATAATAAAGCAGGTAGTTACAAAGAGGAAAAAAAAAATCAACAAAAAACCAACCCAAAACCCAACAACACAGAAGAAACAAATGGCGCAGTCAAGGACATTGAATTTACTTATGAAAGTGCAACGGGAAGAAAATTATGTCCGTGCTGTAATGTAGAGGTGCCACTTTGACTTTCTTTGTGGGGAAACTGGATACCAACTCTGAGTTCTGCTGATGGAAGTAATTAGGCCCAGAATCCTTTTGTTTGGCCTTAATTCTTCACCTATTTATATCTAAGGACAGGTACTAAGGTGGTTTTTGGGGGGTTTTGTTTGTTTTGGGCTTTTGTAAGTTTTCTGTGGTGTTTTTTTTTTTTTTTTAATGGGAATAAATGGCTTCTACTAGCAATTCAACTTTCTGCAGTTGAAGTATCTCCCAAGTGTATGCAGAACTATTAAATCTCAGGAAAAAAAAATAAATTGGGTATGCTGAATAACTGCCTGCATTTTTCCATGCCAGGGAACAGGTATGGAAAACTCTGGTCCATGGCAATCTAGTAGTTACAGACTAAAAAATGTCTGAATCCCCCCACTATAATACGGTGACAACCAAGCATGCCCCAGGCCTGTTCCACAGAACAGTTTCCTATCTTGGTTACACTCACTGGCAAAATAGGTCTTGTCAAGGTTGCATTTTCCTTATATATTTCACTCATGAAAACTCATAAAACACACAGCTTTATACTTCCAACCTGAAGATATTTACTATGGGAACAATGAGACCCAAGAAGCCAGTTACCTGGATAAATGTTGCTTTTATGAACTTGCTATTCAGACTAGTGAAATGTAAGGCTCAGCTTAAAACTTACAGTGTACTCAAAACTTCCTTTTTCCATGCAAAATCAAATTAGAGAAACTTATGTACAGCTTAACTATGGCTCTATAGAAACTAAAGTCAGGCAGGCACAAGCAATGTTCTAAAAGAGCAGATGCCCCAAAGAGATTTTTGCCTTCAGTGCAAGAAAAACATAGGAATATTGGTTGCTCTTTTATTATTCATTAATGTCACCATTTAACCTCAGAAGTAACAACAGAATGAAAGAACTTATACTATTCGAAACAATATGAAATATAATTGAATGTTAAAAGATAATTTAATGTACTATTACCGTGAAAAAAAGTTAAATAATTGTAGGAGTCAATTAAAACGCACGAGGGCTGTGAGTACAGTCAGTACAGCAACAAACGCTTTGTGAATTTTCAGTATTTTTATTGAAAAATGCAACACCTGAAAGTCAGGCAGTTTTTATTGTGCTAAGTGACGATCAATATACATTTACAAATCACACTCATAAATATGGAACATATGCCATGGAATCAAGTGTAACCCTGCATTAACATTATAGCTCCTTTTTAAAGGTCTCAGAGAAACAAATTCATTGTCCGTGTCACTAGTAATTAGTTACCTTTGGAAAGCTAAAAATATAATTAATAGAGGGTGACTGTCTTCTGATACACTGATGAACTGCACCCACAAGTGGGTACCTGCCAGTGCTGTGGGGCACTCGTGGGGCGGCTTTCTGCCACCTGAGAAGCAAGAAAACTGAAAACCCCAGGCACTCTGTACCCGAAGTCCTTCAAAATACTCAAGCACAAGGCAGATGCATAATAGTTATTATTGATGAAAACTACTGGCAGCTTGGAAGCTCTCAATTACTTGCAGTGGGCTGATGTTTTAAGCACAATAATCTTTGCTTTCACATGGCACTTTTAACCGCCGAGGAGAGTTTAGGGATCTGGTTTTGGCAGGGCGCAGGGCCCGGGCGGCGGGCCCGCAGCGGCCGCACCAAACGGACTGGCTCTCGTTGCCCGCCCCGTGCCCACACGGAGGCCGCGGGTGCGCGCAAACGGCCGACACGGACGCGAGCGGCTCCCCCCTCATAGACGGTGCCCGCTCGCGTCGAATTCACGGCGCCACCGCACAACCGACCCTGCGGGCCGTGGCGGCAGCTGAGGGGTATAAGCGGACCGAGACAGGCCGCAGGGCCGGGGCTGGGCCGCACCGCCCCCGCGCGGCGATCCCGCCCCGCCCGGGCCCGCGCATGCTCCGAAGCGCCGCCATCACCTCCCCGCGCCGGCGCGCGGGGCCCGGCTGCGCGCGGCGCCGGGACCCGGAAGCGGCGGAAGCGGTTGAGGGCCGCGTAGTGCAGCGGCGTTTAACGGCCGAGCGGGCCCCGGGGGAGCGCCCGGCGCCGGGCAGGTGCGTGAGGCCGCCCCGTCGGGGCAGCGGGTGGGGATAGGCCCGGAGGGGTGGCGCGGCCATTTTGTGTCCCGCTCGGCTGTGGGCGGGCGAGGAGGAGGCCGTCGCGGTCGCCCAGATGAGGGGGGCGGGCCCCTGGCGCCCTTTTTGCCCCCGGTGTCTCAGGGGCCCCCTGGCCGACCCTCGGCTCCGCGGCGGCCCTGCCGGCGAGGGGACAAAGGCACCGTCCGCGGGCTGGGCCGAGAGAGGCGGGAGCCCGGCCAGGGACTTGACACTTGGCGGTGACAGGCGGGGGGGGAGGCCCGCGGCCCCGGCAGCGCTTTACAGGCGGCGGGCGGGTCTCCCAGCCGGTCTGAGGGGACGGGCGCCCGGCGGTGAAAGCAGAAGGGTTGGCTTGCAGCGTTGAGATTGAAGGGAAAGCGCTTCGGCCTGATAATAATAACAAGGGTGTACGCCCGTCCCGGGGTATTTCCCAGGCTGTGCGTGTCCTGGAGCCGAGCAGAGCCAGCCCCGGCCGCCTCCTGAGGGCTAATAATAGGCGGTGCCGGTGCACTTGCTCCAAGGACCGTTATGCCATGGTCTGGAATAGGAAGTGATGACATTTTAAAGCTGAAGGTATGCGGGGTAGGTAAAAAAAAGAGTGAAATGCAGAAAGCATTAGTAAAGAAGAAAGTTATTACTGAGTGCTAAGAGTAATTTTTATCATAATTCTTTTGCAGATTATGAGATTGCTGTTAGGTATTTTCTCAAGGTGTGGAGCAGAACCCAGTCTTGACGAGAATTTTTTGCCAATCACCTATGAAGCTCCTGATTTTAAAGTTGCACTTCTGCAATGAAGAAAAGGAGACGGCTCACTGCAAATGTAAAAGAAAAGGTTCATCTCGGTCATGAGAAAGATACTTCAGAACAGATTCTTGTAGTAGACTGTGCGCAAGAAATTGTCTCAAAGCCTGCAGAAATAGCTCCTGCAGATCAGCTTGAATCTTCCCAAGAACTTTCACCGTCGTCAGAACAAAGAAAGCTCCTAAGCTCTTTGCAGTATAACAAAAATCTCCTTAAGTACTTAAATGATGATAGACAGAAACATCCATCATTTTGTGATTTACTTATAATTGTAGAAGGAAAAGAATTTAGTGCTCACAAAGTTGTAGTGGCTGTTGGGAGTAGTTATTTTCATGCTTGTTTGAGCAAAAATCCAAGCACCGATGTTGTCACTTTAGATCATGTAACTCATTCTGTCTTTCAGCATTTGCTTGAGTTTCTCTACACCTCTGAGTTTTTTGTATATAAAAATGAAATTCCCTTAGTGCTGGAAGCAGCAAAATTTTTAGATATCATAGATGCAGTGAAGTTACTAAATAATGAAAGTGTTTCTAATGTACAGACTGATGTGGTAACTGATGCACCTACACCAGTAGAAACATTCAATGAACTGACAGGTAAACTGTTAAATAGCCATCAGTGCACTTTTTGTGGTCGAAGCTTCTGTTACAAGAAGTCCCTAGAAAATCATTTAGCCAAAGCCCACAGATCTCTTTCACTGGAAAGAAAACATGGGTTAAAAATGGTTGAGAAGGCCGACTTTTCCACTAGACGTTCTATGAGGAACCGTAAATGCCCAGCTAAATTTGATAACAGTGACAATGAAAGTGGGGATGCCTCTGACAGCAATTTGGAAAAAGTCAGTTCTGACAAGGAAACATCTGACAGAAGTGAATTTGAAGACAGTGAAAGTGAATGCAACGCTGATGAAGAGGGACAGGAAGAGGAAATGTCAGGTGAAGATTCAGACTCTGAAGAACAAAGTGAAAAAGAACAGAATGATACTGAAGAGGGTTCTGAGGCAGTTGATTCAATGGGAAATATTCCTGAAGGCTTAGCTCCAGTCATCATTCAAAGCAGTAGCAAAAAACTACTGCAGTGTCCCAAGTGCGACAAAAAATTTGATCGAATAGGTAAGAGCAACTTAGGTTGATCTCTTTCCTTTTTACCATATGGTGGTGCTATTTGTATGGGAAATAAACAGCCTTTTTCTCTGTCCTAGGAAGAGATCAGAATTTCTGGATCGTCTCATTGATCCAGTATGCTGCTAATTTTTCTGAATGTATTACGTTGTTATGTCTGTGGTGCTAAACAGTTTCAATAAATGAACTAAATGCGTTATTTGAAAAATCTGCAAATGCTAAATTTATTTCTCTTTCACTGCTCTGGATTCTGGTTGTTACCATCTGGTATGTAAAAGCAGCATTGAAAAAAGAGGAAAGTACAGCAAGATAGGAAATGATAAATTGCATGAAGTCTGAAACTTGTATTGTATTTTCTGCCAAATTAATTTTAAGTAACAAAGCTGTCATTATTGCTGAAGTAAAATAGCACCATTGTTAAACAGCCTGAAATTCTTTTATTCTAAATGATGTGTAGATGCTTATGACCTAGTCGCTCTGACTTCTAGCTTGATTTTTCTGGTCAGTACTTAGCACCAAGTAATACTTTGTCAGCGTAGTCTGTTCTCTTAGGATCATTTATGTTATAGTCAAATCTAGGTGTGTAGTTACCCAGGATATGAGAAAAGTCAAAATTCCAGCTTTTCTGTCTTCTTTCCTTGTATTGAAAGTGAATTACTACTGTGCTCCAGAATTCTCATGTTCTTTCAGCTGGAATAAATGTTGAATTATGGTATGTAAGGTATTGACTTCATTTCAGTCATGGGAATTAGGAAAGAAACAGTTCCTCATAGCGTTAGGCACTTTTTGGTGGTCTTATAATAGACGCCTGGTGTCTTTCATCATTTTGAACTTTCAGGAGTTTATGAAAATGGGGTGGGGCTGGTATGTGTGTTAACTCCTACTCACAGTGGGCTTAGCTTACTGAGGTGAAATGCATTTTCCAAGGTCACAAATTATATCATAGAATCTAATTAACATTAAAAATGTGGACTCGACTGTACGTGTAATGGCATAGCTTAAAATTATTGCAACATAGGAATTTTTCTGAATTTGAGAGGTTTGTTTTTAATATTGAAAGGCTACAGTGCAGAAATAAATGGCTTGTATTTAGGGTTGTAGTGGTACATTTTGGTTTTGCCACTGGAAGCCCTTTTCTCTTTGCACTTTCATGACTTAGAATTCTAGTTTTGTGCTCAAAAAATACATGAGAAATAGCATTCAAACAAGTGAGACGTAAAATACTTCTTCATTATTACTGTGGACAATTGACTTGTATTTTAAATTTATAAGCTGTGGTACTTTTTTTTTTTCTTTATGTAACTCCTAGAAGTATGATGCATATTCTACAGAGAAAAAAATAAATACAGAGCAGAGAGCCTGCTGTTTTCTTTAGGTAGGTAGAACCTTGTTGCAGGACTGAATTCTATCCTCACATAAAAAAAAAACCTGGCAAACAGAAGAGGAAATAAAAGCAATGTGAAAGAAATGGGAGAGTAGTATTTATGGGAATATCTTGAGTCCCAAGTACAGATATTTTGCAATCATTTGTTCAGTGTTCTGTTACTTGAAAGAACCTTAAAAATGCCACTTTGTTGCAAGGCTGTTCCCTGAAGAGGTACTTCACAATCAGTGTAGAGAAAGAATAGTAGTATAACTTTTAGTACTTAGGAACAGAGTAAGCTGTAGGGTTGAACAAGAGGGACTTGTAACCCACGCACAGATTTAATAGTAATACAGAGCCCTTTTATTTTTACTCTTTCTCTTAAAAATAGTCAAGATGGAAATGTGTGAAGGAACCTTGGATCAAACACATGTGACCATTGTGCAGTTTTCAGTGGTGTAAACCAGTAGAAATCTTTAGATGTGTGTGGAAGTTATGTAGATCATAACCATATTTGAGCGGGATATTATAGCACAAACCCCAAATGTGTTTATTGTAGGTGATGCCTGTTACGGTTTATGCTAACAGATTTTCTTTGTCATTGTATAGGCAAATATGAGAGCCACACACGTGTACACACGGGTGAGAAGCCTTTTGAGTGTGATATATGTCATCAGCGCTATTCAACGAAGTCCAACCTGACCGTGCACAGAAAGAAACACTCTAGTGATACTGACTTTCATAAAAAGGAACACAAATGTCCCTACTGTAATAAGCTGCATGCAAGCAAAAAGACATTAGCAAAACATGTGAAGAGGCAAGTATTAGCAAGTTTGTCTCGCATTTCTGAAGAATAATCTTTAAGCAAAGATAAATGGATGTATGCACACAGCATATTTTGCATTATTTCTATAACTGTTTTTTTCAAACAAGTATTTTCTCAAAGGACATAGGGATTAGCAGTATCAACCAACTTGCCATAAGGGGCACATAGGAATTGACTAAATAGCAGTAGTGGTTCTGTGGGAGTTTTACCATAGCTTTTAACTGTAAATTTTAGAATGCTCAGATTTGCTAGCCCAGTCAGTCAGAACACAATAGTCTTAATGATTACCTGTGTTACTATTAATTTGGAGGATGAATAAAATATCTTCTTTGGGTTTAGATGTTGATGCTATACTGTTGATCATAATAGATCGGATAAGTCATTTCCATGCAGATTCCTTTAGGTGAAGAGTTTTTTATGACAGGTCTAATTATAAGGTATTATTATTTACATACCGCTGTTCTTCTCTTTCCTTGTAAATATCCATAAAGCATTATAATTGAAACTGTCCTTTGTCTTACCAATTGTCATATGAGATTCTACAGGAGGGTGTAGTCAACACTGCTTGCCAGTTACTTGTGCCTTTAGAAATGTGTAATTATCAGTATTCTGTTCTGCTGGTTTGTTGATCAAGTGTCATGACACATAAAGTTTAGAAAAGGATATTTAGTATTTGGGTGATCTTCATCTTAGAAAGTTATAACTACTTTCAACTTCTGTCTTCCTTCTAGGTTTCATCCAGAGAATGTACAAGAATTTCTTTCTATCAAGAAGACAAAGAGTGAAGGTTGGAAATGTGATGTAAGTAATAATTCAGTACTTTGGGTTTTGTTTTTTTTTTTTTTTTCATATAGATACTATGTTGTTTTGTGACTTGCATACTTAAGTGAAAACATGGTATGTGTTTTTCAGTGACATCTCAGTAAGCTTTGTAAGTGACGGTATAAATTTCCTCTTTATGTCCTGATTTAAAGACTGAAATTTATTCTGTATGTACAGCTTGTGACTGAGTAGATAATACCAAATTGAATTCTAAAATAGTTGAAGGCACTATTTTTTCATGTGATTAGCTATTATTATTGTTAAATACATCAATTTGTAGATTGTTAGGCTTGAGTTTTATGAATACTTTAAAAACAGTGTGTTTGCACTCCTGTTAATTTTGAACACCAGTGACCATAAAGAATACATTCTTCAGAAGGCTCTCTCAATAGTGAGGAAAGTATATATTAAATATGAAGCACTTTTTCATTTATTATAGAATCAGAGAGTACCAGCTTGGAAGGGACCTCAAGGATCATCTGGTCCAACCTTTCGTGGCAAAACCACAGTCTAGAAAAGGCACCCCAGCACTTTATCCAGCTGAATCTTAAAAGTGCCCAATGATGGGGAATCCCATCTAGCTGCATATGCACATCAACAGGATTTTAAATTTTTACTAAATTTAGTTGTAAAATTGTAGAATCCTTTCATTTTTTTTCCCCAGGAGAGGTATATGTGTGAAAGTACGTCTGCTGTAAAAAGGAGTTTGTAGAGCTTCCTTCTCTCTCTGTCTGCTGGCCAATAGTATTTTAAGGTTTCAAATGTGGGGTTTTGCTTTTGTTTTTTGTTTGTTTGTTTGTTAGTTAAAGGAAATTAGTTTACTTTTTCCTTTTTTTTTCAGGACAGATGTTTTGTTTATGCAAACTTCTATATGCCCCTGGATGTCTGTAATATTAGGTGCCGTAACATAATTACTAATCTTGCTTTGTTTATGAACTCTTACTTATAAATATACAGTGGAAGGTTGGAAAATACCAACTGTAGAAAGCTGTAGAGTTCATCTGCTGGTGATGGTACCGTGGTTGGAGATACTAACATGGTTGACCAAAGGGTCCAGATGAAGCTATGTTGTGTGAACATATTACAGATTCTGTTTGTTACTAGATAAGAAAAACTTCAGTAGGAATCAACTGTGCAAAATTGTTGATGTTCTTTTTGTGGAAAGTACTCTTACTAGGTGAATGATTTCGTAAATCCACTTTGTGGTTTGGTTTGTTTATTGTAGGTGATGCCTGTTACGGTTTATGCTAACAGATTTTCTTTGTCATTGTATAGGCAAATATGAGAGCCACACACGTGTACACACGGGTGAGAAGCCTTTTGAGTGTGATATATGTCATCAGCGCTATTCAACGAAGTCCAACCTGACCGTGCACAGAAAGAAACACTCTAGTGATACTGACTTTCATAAAAAGGAACACAAATGTCCCTACTGTAATAAGCTGCATGCAAGCAAAAAGACATTAGCAAAACATGTGAAGAGGCAAGTATTAGCAAGTTTGTCTCGCATTTCTGAAGAATAATCTTTAAGCAAAGATAAATGGATGTATGCACACAGCATATTTTGCATTATTTCTATAACTGTTTTTTTCAAACAAGTATTTTCTCAAAGGACATAGGGATTAGCAGTATCAACCAACTTGCCATAAGGGGCACATAGGAATTGACTAAAAAGCAATAGTAGTTCTGTGGGAGTTTTACCATAGGTTTTTATTTATGTTAAAGCGTAGGATCCTGATGTTAAATTGTAATACCTAGTTTAAGTGCCTAAATTTGAGTGGTGGCTTTAAATCTGTAATGGAACTGCATGCTGACTTTAATGACTAATATTAATTCTTGAACATTTAGATTTTGATTAATCTGAAAACAGTACTAAAAAGTTCACATAATGTTAACATTGTGGAAGTCCTGTATCTCTAAAATATATTTTGAGTTATATTTCTTCATTGGTATGGGCATTTTCTCTTTAATACGTGCTGTAAGAGAGTTTCCCAGAGGAAATAAAGGAACAGATATGACTCCACTTCTACAGTAGCCTATACTACAAGAGCTTTTACTGCAGTCCACCTGAGCTGTTTCAGCATCTAAAACCAAAGCAAACCTATTTGCTTTTCATGACACATAAAGTTTAGAAAAGGATATTTAGTATTTGGGTGATCTTCATCTTAGAAAGTTATAACTACTTTCAACTTCTGTCTTCCTTCTAGGTTTCATCCAGAGAATGTACAAGAATTTCTTTCTATCAAGAAGACAAAGAGTGAAGGTTGGAAATGTGATGTAAGTAATAATTCAGTACTTTGGGGTTTGGTTTTTTTTTCATATAGATACTATGTTGTTTTGTGACTTGCATACTTAAGTGAAAATATGGTATATGTTTTTCAGTGACATTTCAGTAAGCTTTGTAAGTGACGGTATAAATTTCCTCTTTATGTCCTGATTTAAAGACTGAACTTTATTCTGTATGTACAGCTTGTGATTGAGTAGATAATACCAAATTGAATTCTAAAATAGTTGAAGGCACTATTTTTTCATGTGATTAGCTATTATTATTGTTAAATACATCAATTTGTAGATTGTTAGGCTTGAGTTTTATGAATACTTTAAAAACAGCATGTTTGCACTCCTGTTAATTTTGAACATCAGTGACCGTAAAGAATACATTCTTCAGAAGGCTCTCTCAATAGTGAGGAAAGTATATATTAAATATGAAGCACTTTTTCATTTATTATAGAATCAGAGAGTACCAGCTTGGAAGGGACCTCAAGGATCATCTGGTCCAACCTTTCTTAGCAAAAGCACAGTCTAGAAAAGGCGCCCCAGCACTTTATCCAGCTGAATCTTAAAAGTG
>NW_015090852.1:6791405-6879068 GCF_001431845.1 Calidris pugnax | reverse complement strand
TTTTGTGGAAAGTACTCTTACTAGGTGAATGATTTCGTAAATCCACTTTGTGGTTTGGTTGTTTGGTTTTTGTTTTGCTTGAAATCTTTACGTTTATGTTAGGTAGAAATTTTTAAAACCTGAGCTGCTCTTGGACTGCTCATGTGCATTGAAAGTGGACTTGAAAGCAGGGGTAGAATTCTAGCTTTTATACCAGTTGGAGGATGAGCAGAACCCTTAGGAGCTGTGACTTTGTTTTCAGGTTGTTTAGTATGTTCTGAGGGCTGAGGTGCCACAGATGTAAGCAGCAGGATTTCTTCGGGTTGTTGGTTTACGCTGTAGTCCATGTGTGAACACGAGGATTCGGTGACCATACTTGAATCCTTCAGGAATATGAGCAAGTTCACAGAAACAGTAGAGTATATAGTAAAGGAAAGCAAGAAGGCTATTATACTTTTTACAGGTATGGGATTTTCTTACACTTATATTTAACATTAATGAGTTTTTAAACAAATGAAGCTGTTGTTTCTGATTTTCTGAGGCTAAAAGAGTTTCATTCAAGGTGTGTTCTGAGAAACTGATTGCACATTTTAATGTAAGGGAGTTAGTACTAAGTTCAGCTGTTACAGACAATTGTGGTAGTTTCACAGTGAGATAAGTGAGTGCCATGTTGATATATGTTAAAGCGTAGGACCCTGATGTTAAATTGTAATACCTAGTTTAAGTGCCTAAATTTGAGTGGCGGCTTTAAATCTGTAATGGAACTGCATGCTGACTTTAATGACTAATACGAATTCTTGAGCATTTAGATTTTGATTAATCTGAAAACAGTACTAAAAAGTTCACATAATGTTAACGTTGTGGAAGTCCTGTATCTCTAAAATATATTTTGAGTTATATTTCTTCATTGCTATTGGCATTTTCTCTTTAATACGTGCTGTAAGAAAGTTTCCCAGAGGAAATAAAGGAACAGATATGACTCCACTTCTACAGTATCTTATACTACAAGAACTTTTACTGCAGTCCAACTGAGCTGTTTCAGCATCTAAAACTAAAGCAAAGCTATTTGCTTTTTTTCGATTGGGTTATTTTCTGCTGAGTTACTGTGTTGAAACACCCTGGGAAAAAGAGTCTGGTAAGGGCTGGAGACAGTAAAAAGAAGGGACAGTGGAACATAAAACTTTGCAGAAGTTGCCAGTAGTTTGATTTAGGCTGCCATAGACCAGCATCCTAATTTATATAGTGTAATCCACTAGGGTTTATGTAGAACACAGATTTTTTTGATGTTGACTGCAAGGCTTTACAAGGTGGGATAGAGATGCTTGGCTTGAGTTTTATGAATACTTTAAAAACAGTGTGTTTGCACTCCTGTTAATTTTGAACACCAGTGACCATTTTGAATATACATGTTTAATTTTACATTGCCAGACAGAGCAAGTGAACTAAGCTGACAGATTGTTAGGCTTGAGTTTTATGAATACTTTAAAAACAGCATGTTTGCACTCCTGTTAATTTTGAACATCAGTGACCGTAAAGAATACATTCTTCAGAAGGCTCTCTCAATAGTGAGGAAAGTATATATTAAATATGAAGCACTTTTTCATTTATTATAGAATCAGAGAGTACCAGCTTGGAAGGGACCTCAAGGATCATCTGGTCCAACCTTTCTTAGCAAAAGCACAGTCTAGAAAAGGCGCCCCAGCACTTTATCCAGCTGAATCTTAAAAGTGCCCAATGATGGGGAATCCCATCTAGCTGCATATGCACATCAACAGAATTTTAAATTTTTACTAAATTTAGTTGTAAAATTATAGAATCCTTTCATTTTTTTTCCCCAGGAGAGATACATGTGTGAAAGTACGTCTGCTGTAAAAAGGAGTTTGTAGAGCTTCCTTCTCTCTTTGTCAATAGTATTTTAAGGTTTCAGATGTGGGGTTTTTGAATATACATGTTTAATTTTACATTGCTGGACAGAGCAGATGAACTAAGCTGATGTAGAATCCTTTCATTTTTTTTCCCCAGGAGAGGTATATGTGTGAAAGTACGTCTGCTGTAAAAAGGAGTTTGTAGAGCTTCCTTCTCTCTCTGTCTGCTGGCCAATAGTATTTTAAGGTTTCAAATGTGGGGTTTTGCTTTTGTTTTTTGTTTGTTTGTTTGTTAGTTAAAGGAAATTAGTTTACTTTTTCCTTTTTTTTTCAGGACAGATGTTTTGTTTATGCAAACTTCTATATGCCCCTGGATGTCTGTAATATTAGGTGCCGTAACATAATTACTAATCTTGCTTTGTTTATGAACTCTTACTTATAAATATACAGTGGAAGGTTGGAAAATACCAACTGTAGAAAGCTGTAGAGTTCATCTGCTGGTGATGGTACCGTGGTTGGAGATACTAACATGGTTGACCAAAGGGTCCAGATGAAGCTATGTTGTGTGAACATATTACAGATTCTGTTTGTTACTAGATAAGAAAAACTTCAGTAGGAATCAACTGTGCAAAATTGTTGATGTTCTTTTTGTGGAAAGTACTCTTACTAGGTGAATGATTTCGTAAATCCACTTTGTGGTTTGGTTGTTTGGTTTTTGTTTTGCTTGAAATCTTTACGTTTATGTTAGGTAGAAATTTTTAAAACCTGAGCTGCTCTTGGACTGCTCATGTGCATTGAAAATGGACTTGAAAGCAGGGGTAGAATTCTAGCTTTTATACCAGTTGGAGAATGAGCAGAACCCTTAGGAGCTGTGACTTTGTTTTCAGGTTGTTTAGTATGTTCTGAGGGCTGAGGTGCCACAGATGTAAGCAGCAGGATTTCTTCGGGTTGTTGGTTTACGCTGTAGTCCATGTGTGAACACGAGGATTCGGTGACCATACTTGAATCCTTCAGGAATATGAGCAAGTTCACAGAAACAGTAGAGTATATAGTAAAGGAAAGCAAGAAGGCTATTATACTTTTTACAGGTATGGGATTTTCTTACGCTTATATTTAACATTAATGAGTTTTTAAACAAATGAAGCTGTTGTTTCTGATTTTCTGAGGCTAAAAGAGTGTCATTCAAGGTGTGTTCTGAGAAACTGATTGCACATTTTAATGTATGGGAGTTAGTACTAAGTTCAGCTGTTACAGACAATTGTGGTAGTTTCACAGTGAAATAAGTGAGCGCCGTGTTGATTTATGTTAAAGCGTAGGATCCTGATGTTAAATTGTAATACCTAGTTTAAGTGCCTAAATTTGAGTGGTGGCTTTAAATCTGTAATGGAACTGCATGCTGACTTTAATGACTAATATTAATTCTTGAACATTTAGATTTTGATTAATCTGAAAACAGTACTAAAAAGTTCACATAATGTTAACATTGTGGAAGTCCTGTATCTCTAAAATATATTTTGAGTTATATTTCTTCATTGGTATGGGCATTTTCTCTTTAATACGTGCTGTAAGAGAGTTTCCCAGAGGAAATAAAGGAACAGATATGACTCCACTTCTACAGTAGCCTATACTACAAGAGCTTTTACTGCAGTCCACCTGAGCTGTTTCAGCATCTAAAACCAAAGCAAACCTATTTGCTTTTCTTCGATTGGGTTATTTTCTGCTGAGTTACTGTGTTGAAACACCCTGGGAAAAAGAGTCTGGTAAGGGCTGGAGACAGTGAAAAGAAGGGAGAGTGGAATATAAAACTTTGCAGAAGTTGCCAGTAGTTTGATTTAGGCTGCCATAGACCAGCATCCTAATTTATGTAGTGTAATCCACTAGGGTTTATGTAGAACGCAGATTTTTTGATGTTGACTGCAAGGCTTTACAAGGTGGGATAGAGATGCTTTTGAATATACATGTTTAATTTTACATTGCCAGACAGAGCAAGTGAACTAAGCTGACAGAGTTTATGAGTAGGAAATAAATCTGGTTATAACTGATATGCCTTTGACAAAGTCTATTATCATTTTAGATTTGTAAGAAATCTTTCACTCGAAGACCTCATTTAGAAGAGCATATGATCCTTCACTCTCAGGATAAACCCTTTAAGTGTACCTACTGTGAAGAGCACTTTAAATCCCGATTTGCAAGACTGAAACATCAAGAAAAATTCCATCTCGGTATAGAAACCTCCTTCTGACATGTAAACAATAGATTTAAAGTAAAACCTTCCTCCACCATTGAATGTCCTAATCAGTCTGGTTTCCGCCCCACCTCCTTTTCCAGTTCTCTCTTTTCCGATTTTGTGGGGAAGTTGGGTTTTGGGGTTTTTTTGTTGTTTGGTTTTTTACTTTTCTGTTCAGCTGTCCTTTTGAGGGAATGTATTGTACCTAAATAAAAGCAAAATTTTGGTGAGGAAGAAGAATTGTTAGTTTTGTTTTAAAACTTTTTGCGTTAAATTGGTTCTCAGTTGTAGAGTCAGATTCTTCTTGAAGTTTTTCCAATACCTTTTTCTTTCCTCTTGAAGTATTCTAAAGACTTTTTTATTACTACTAATTATTTCTGCTGTGTAGGAAGTAGATTGGTGATAGTAATTGGAATTTGATTTTTCAAACAGTCTTAAGTGGGCCTAATTAATTCTAAATTTTTGCTTTACAATCATGAAACTCACAAAAATACAGGTATTAGAAGTAACTTAATTGAGCAGAAAGTGCACAAAATCTAATTAAAGTATGCTGACTGTAGTGAAGATGAATCATTTGTTAGCCAAAACTTTTGCTTTGTAAATTGATCAGGGTTTTTCCCAAGTAATCAGTCTGCATCTTGTTTGGTTTAACTGACAGTTAATAATACTATGTGTGTCTGTCTCCTTATAGGGCCTTTTCCTTGTGATATTTGTGGCCGCCAGTTTAACGATACAGGAAATCTGAAACGCCATATAGAATGTACTCATGGAGGAAAGAGAAAATGGACATGTTTCATCTGTGGAAAATCCGTTAGGGAACGGTAAGGAGTTGTGTGACTACTTGAGCTTCAGCAGAATAGAGAAATATTTAGTGTAATCTGTTTGATTCTGAATATGTTTCAGCTTTGAGTTCATGAGGCCATTTCAGAGGGTTAGTGTATTAGAAGGTCGTGTCAGAGCCACAGGTAGCATGTGATTTTCTGATTACCTCTAAATTTAACGGTGACAACTGTAGGTAATTAGGTACGAAGCGGAACTATATTAAGAAAGTCTTACCTCTAATTCACTTTACTAAGGGTTCCGTCTTACTTTTGTTTGGGATAGAGTTTTCTGCCATAGATGTTTTGGTAAATATACGGGTGAGGACAGGAAGATGAGAAACGCTGGTGAGAATGACTAAGAAGAAATTGAACTTCTGAAAACATGGGTTTATGGAATATGGAATAATACTGCATGACCTTTGCTGCTTCTCTATATGGAGGAAAAAATGTTAATTCAGTGCTTTGAAAAGTGGAAGCTCTAAAACTTGGCTTATAAATTCTACTATATAGAAGAAAAGAATAGAAAGCAGTAGAAGTAAGATTCCCCCCCTCCCCATTTCTGTTCTACGCATATGAGGGTAAAAAGTGTGAATTTAAAATGGTTATTAACATGGCTTCAGTGCAGGTGTCTTGCACAGGTCTAAAAGGAAATCTTTTAAGATTTGCAAACAGTGATTTATGTTTAGGTTCTAAAACAATAAGCCTTTTAAAAAAATTATTTTGACAGTATAGAGTTTCATCTCAGTAACTGTAACTAAGATTCTAGTTATATTCTATTTGAGGAATATGAAAAGACCTGAGTTTGTGTACTGCAGTATGTTTAATTTTCTTCCCAATGACTGGTAAAAACCTCTGGAAATATTTATTGTAAGAGGGAGATTTGTCCCCAGTGGGTTTTGTTTGTGGTGTGTATTTTCTAGTAGTTTGGTCAAAAGGTGTGCATGTGTTAAAAGCAAATGTGCTAATGCAATAATGAAATAGTAAACAAACAAGCTATGAAACACAGATAGTCTTCCAGTTCTATAAAGTTCACTTTGAACTGCAAGAAGAATTTCTGTTTAAAAAAAGTCAGTGTTTACATACTTCAAGTTTCATTTACGTTATGTAACACAGTTGAAAATTTAAATGTTGCTCTCATTAGAAAAGATAAAATTTTTCTGTAAATCATTAAAAATTCTTAGAAAAATTATATTTATAATAAGTACTGCAAGGAGATCAAAGAATTTTCTCTATTGTTTAGTTAAGACACTTATCAGCTGTGTATACAGTAAGTTTTGTTGTCTTATTCCTTTGCTTGAGAGGAATTTTCACCTGCATGCACTTTTTTCTTCTTTTTTTTTTTTTTTACATTGGAAAGGCAATAATAAAAGTAGACTTACATATATGTATGTATGTATGTGTGTATAAATATATATATTTAAATAAGCCCTGTGCTGAGTTAAGTTAAATGATCTAGATTTCCTTCAAGGCTGACTTTAAGACTCTGGCTTTATACATATGGTAACAAGGAAATAATTACATAGAAAATAGTGTTGAAATTGTTGTTTTCTTTAATGTATGTTGTTCAAATGTATGTTGGGACAGTGTTTTCTTTCTTTGCTTATATTATTGCTAGACACAGCTTGTTTGGTAAATACGAGAAAGGTTGCCATATTGCCTTTGAATATATGTATAACTACATATGAATAAACTGATGCAGTTATTTGGATGTATTGTGATCCTTCAGAGTTAAAGAAAAAGAGAAATGGGTAGTCTGTTTCACTTTGAAGTGACAGTGACATTGCTTAAAATTAAATTTTACTGCCTTTGTTAAACAGAACAACTTTGAAAGAACATCTGAGAATTCACAGTGGAGAGAAGCCTCATCTTTGTAGTATTTGTGGGCAGAGTTTTCGTCATGGAAGCTCTTACAGGTACAGATTTTTTAAAAATAAGCTACTAAACTGTCTCGCTTAGTTGATGACATAAATGCATTCATGTTATCAACAAGATAATGTATGTTCATAATGTATGTGTTTTGATTTATTCCAACTCTTAGAGCATTAGTAAATGTTTTAGGCATGCTTAAATATTGAAGGTATAGTAACAATATGTGAGAAGTCATTTAGTTTTTAATACAAGGTATTAGTGGTTTAAACACAGACAGAATGCTATACAAATCTTGTGTCAAAGTTGACTTTCTTGAGCATCTAAAACTTTTGCATGTTTGTTTTTCAAAGAGAAAATAAGTGGAGGACTAAACTGCTCTGTTAAATTAATGTCAGATACGTAGCTTAGTTCTGCTCTCTCTTGCTTTCCGAGAGCAGTTTAAGCATACCTCAACTGAAAGTTATTTCCTGTGTGAAGCACTAAAGACTCTTCTGGTATTTTATATTGAATTAGCAGTACAGATTATGTTAACAAAATTGTATTTTACGGTTATATTTATGACTAAATATACAGACTTCATCTAAGAGTCCACCATGATGACAAGAGATATGAATGTGAAGAATGTGGGAAAACATTTATTCGACATGACCATCTGACGAAACACAAAAAAATACACTCAGGTAGGCATTTTCTTTGAAAATTGGTTTTGAAATTACTATTTTGAAATAAGATCAAATAAAAAAAATTAATTACAGATTTTTTTTTTCAGTACATGCAATGTTTTAGACCTCCTAAAAGTTCCTCTCGCCATTTTTAAGGTCTACTAAAGTAGGGTTAATCTTACATGTTTTCAAGATTTAAAAGACGAAGTGCTTCCTCCAAGTTAACATAGAAAGCCAAGGGACAGTCAAAAACATGTAACAGTGAATTGCTTTAAAAATAATAATAAAAAAAAGCAAAAGTGAAAAAGGAGGATTTTTTTCAATGAGTTCAGATTTCTTTTTTTTAATAGCAATTTTGTGAAACATCATTACCACAACACAGAAGAAGCTGTCACAGTCTCTGTCAAAGTTTGTACACTGATCACTTTAATGTAAAAACATCTAAGAGGTGTTTCTGTAGTCTCTGTTAGGGGAAGAGGGAAGGAAGGAAGGTGGTGGGAGTGAACCCTGAGAACAGCCAGATGGGGATGATGAGGAGGAAGAAAAAACAATCTTTCTCTTGCACTGAGAGTGGAAAGGTTATCAAATGTATAGGAAGAGCGAAGATTCACTGGGGACTTTTCAATCTTCAGAACAGGATCCAAAGTGACTGTAGCCTTCTAAAAGGCAAAATACTTTATGGGCAGCATGAAAATATGAAAGTGATCAGAGTGTAAACTTCCCGAGCCTTTATTTTGAAGAACAGCTTCTTTTTTGGTGTTTGAAATCATAACGTCTGCTATAAAATAAAGAAATCTTTGACAACTCAACTACAAAAAAAAAAATCCTCTTTTCTACTCTATTTGCTTTCCCCCCTCTAGAAAGTTACATTCTTTGACTGTCCACACTCCTCCTACTTACATGAGAAGAAATATTCTGCCACTTTGTGGAAGATCTCAAGATGACTAAAAAGAATCAAGATACTTTTAAACAGCAGCATAAAAGAAAAAGGTAACTATGTAAATCAGGGTAATTAAAAAGATAAATGCTGTGATATAATTTTAAGTTCTAAAAATTAGTAGATGAAAATAATTGGTATGTTTAAATAAGCTTCTCTTTTAAAGCCCCTGAATTATTGAAGATACCATATTTCGGGTCATAATGAAGAGAGTAGATTCCCAATCATTCACTTGTGCATTCGCCCATGCAGTGGGTGTTTGGGGAAGTATCCCTTAACTCATGAACATTAATTTCTTTGTAGAAATGAGAAACGGTCAGTAATAGTCATATACATCAAGTGGTAAAAATCCTTACCCTGATAGAACCAACATAGTTCTTGAATTTTGTTCTTTGGTAACAGAAAATCCTTCCCTGAGTAAGAGCTTGGATTGGATGGACTTTGCAAACATGGATCTGCTGTATGTCTTGGAATTACAGCTCTTTGACATTTAAAAAGTTCCAGAAGATTTAAACAAAATGTATTTAATTTTGCTTTTTTAGGTGAAAAAGCACATCAGTGTGAGGAATGCGGAAAATGTTTTGGCCGTAGAGATCACCTTACTGTTCATTATAAAAGTGTTCATCTAGGAGAAAAAGTTTGGCAGAAGTAAGTGTGGGGGTTCCGTGGCTGCGTAAGTACTTCTGTATTGTAACTGATTTTGTTGGGACTTGCATGTTTGTGCAGAATTCCAGTAGTCTGTGTGTTTGTTATGGCCATTACCTTAGAGATAACATTATTATGGTTTGAAGTGGATGTCAGAAAATTGCCTTCACAATTTATGCAAGATCTTTTCTTCGTAGCATAAGTAAATAAAAATATAAGAAGGATCAAATTTAAATCTGTCAATTAGCTGTCCCAATGTTGTTCTAAAATTGATGGTTTGCTGTAATATTGTCATTGCAGACTGGTTAAGACTTACTAGACATTACTGAAGCACTGTGAGAACTATCCCACAGTTGGGTATTTTAGAAGCTGGTAGCAGATTAGTCTATAGTTATGTCTATAAAATGAAAATGCAAGAGGATTTTTAAATTTTTGAGCTTCAAAAATCAGACTTTCAGAGATTTTCAAATCAGCTGAGACCTAATTGTTTTTCAAATTATGTGTTTTAACTGCTTGTACTTGTTAGCATTGTGGAGAAACCATTATAGACATGTCTATGTTGAAAGTATGGTATATTGTCTGCTTATTCTCTTTTTTTTTTCTTGGGAGCCAATAGCTACCAAGCAACCATTCCTAGTACTTTATTTATGGCATAATTCTGCCAAAGTGAAAGCCTCTTGTGGAAGTTGGGCAAAAACTGTTACTTAAGTATATTTTTGGGGTCATAAAAGAAGTTTTAGTGGCTTTTGCTCTTTGAATACTAAATGCCAATCCCATCAGAGAGTAAGATTCAACATTGAAAAGAATCTAATTGACTTTATTGCTGTGCAGAAGCCAGGAAATAGAAGCATAAGTAAGGAAATTTGGGAGCTTTGATATTCAGCTGTTTTGCAGTTAAAGATTTCATAAAGGACTGTGCACATACTTTTTTTTTTTTTTAACCAAGTAACAATAAAGCTATCTAACATAAAATATCTTTTCTTCTTGAAAGATATAAAGCAACATTTCACCAGTGTGAAGTCTGTAAGAAAGTTTTTAAAGGCAAATCAAGTCTGGAAATGCATTTTAGGACACATTCAGGTAAAAATAAAATAAACTCCAATGAAACCACAAACATGTACGATTGTATTTTTATGCATCAACATTGATGGAATTATTTAATTCATTCTGGTTGTTGAGCATTCGGGGCAAGAGTAGCAGGAAGCAGCAAGACCTTTTATTGTTTCTCATTTGTTGGTCATTCCTGAATACTACCTTCTGAATATAGCAGTTGAAATATTGATAATCCTCAGCACAGGTTTCTGGTACTCTGCACTCTTTTTACTGGTGTATATTCTGGTGTATATTCTTGCCAAATTTACCCAGACTTTCTAAAAATTTCTGTGGTCCAGAGAATACTACATTTCAAGTGTTAATCTAAGCAAGGATTTGAAATCCCTTTAG
Source organism: Calidris pugnax (assembly GCF_001431845.1). Classification (NCBI taxonomy): domain Eukaryota; kingdom Metazoa; phylum Chordata; class Aves; order Charadriiformes; family Scolopacidae; genus Calidris; species Calidris pugnax. The sequence continues at coordinate 6,868,620 of NW_015090852.1, read as the reverse complement.
AAGGGTTTACGTGCTTATATGTTTGACTTTGTTTTTCCTGCCTTATGTTTAGGGAAATCATTGTCCTTTTGAAATGTATAGAAGTACAAATTGAGCTTATTTAATACCAGTATCATAACAGTTTAAAGACTGTTCTTTTTTATTTGGATTTTATCCTGTTTGTTTTTGTACATACTTGACAGAAATCCTGAGTATTGAGAGAATTGTTTGTAAGGGTATGCTAATATAACTTCTAAACAAACTTCTAATGGCTCCCTTGATTCCAAAATTGATGCTAGACATAAGCTATTTATTTTGAGTAGAATTGTTTTATGCTAGGTCTCTATGTATTTGCATATTAATGCGTGACACAGTGTCACTCAGAATAACTAGTTCTTCTTTGTCTTTACAGGCGAGAAGCCCTACAAATGTCAAATCTGTAATCAGTCTTTCAGAATTAAGAAGACATTAACGAAACACATGGTTATTCATTCAGATGCTCGACCTTTTAATTGTCAACACTGCAATGCAACATTTAAACGAAAAGACAAGCTGAAATACCATATCGATCATGTTCATGGATCAAAGGCTGCAGAAGAGGCATTGACATCTTCTTCAGAGGAAAAGCTAGTCTCCTTACCAGTGCAGTACACCTCCGATGACAAAGATTACCAAACTGAGGCTAAATTATAAGGTATTATTATTTACATACTGCTGTTCTTCTCTTTCCTTGTAAATATCCATAAAGCATTATAATTGAAACTGTCCTTTGTCTTACCAATTGTCATATGAGATTCTACAGGAGGGTGTAGTCAACACTGGTTGCCAGTTACTTGTGCCTTTAGAAATGTGTAATTATCAGTATTCTGTTCTGCTGGTTTGTTGATCAAGTGTCATGACACATAAAGTTTAGAAATGGATATTTAGTATTTGGGTGATCTTCATCTTAGGTTATAACTACTTTAAACTTCTGTCTTCCTTCTAGGTTTCATCCAGAGAATGTACAAGAATTTCTTTCTATCAAGAAGACAAAGAGTGAAGGTTGGAAATGTGATGTAAGTAATAATTCAGTACTTTGGGGTTTGGTTTTTTTTTCATATAGATACTATGTTGTTTTGTGACTTGCATACTTAAGTGAAAATATGGTATATGTTTTTCAGTGACATTTCAGTAAGCTTTGTAAGTGACGGTATAAATTTCCTCTTTATGTCCTGATTTAAAGACTGAACTTTATTCTGTATGTACAGCTTGTGATTGAGTAGATAATACCAAATTGAATTCTAAAATAGTTGAAGGCACTATTTTTTCATGTGATTAGCTATTATTATTGTTAAATACATCAATTTGTAGATTGTTAGGCTTGAGTTTTATGAATACTTTAAAAACAGTGTGTTTGCACTCCTGTTAATTTTGAACACCAGTGACCATAAAGAATACATTCTTCAGAAGGCTCTCTCAATAGTGAGGAAAGTATATATTAAATATGAAGCACTTTTTCATTTATTATAGAATCAGAGAGTACCAGCTTGGAAGGGACCTCAAGGATCATCTGGTCCAACCTTTCTTAGCAAAAGCACAGTCTAGAAAAGGCGCCCCAGCACTTTATCCAGCTGAATCTTAAAAGTGCCCAATGATGGGGAATCCCATCTAGCTGCATATGCACATCAACAGAATTTTAAATTTTTACTAAATTTAGTTGTAAAATTATAGAATCCTTTCATTTTTTTTCCCCAGGAGAGGTATATGTGTGAAAGTACGTCTGCTGTAAAAAGGAGTTTGTAGAGCTTCCTTCTCTCTTTGTCAATAGTATTTTAAGGTTTCAGATGTGGGGTTTTGGTTTTGTTTTTTGTTTGTTTGTTTGTTAGTTAAAGGAAATTAGTTTACTTTTTCCTTTTTTTTTCAGGACAGATGTTTTGTTTATGCAAACTTCTATATGCCCCTGGATGTCTGTAATATTAGATGCCGTAACATAATTATTAATCTTGCTTTGTTTATGAATTCTTACTTATAAATATACAATGGGAGGTTGAAAGATACCAACTGTAGGAAGCTGTAGAGTTCATCTGCTGGTGATGGTACCGTGGTTGGAGATACTAACATGGTTGACCAAAGAGTGTTATCTTCCAGATGAAGTTAGTTAAAGGAAATTAGTTTACTTTTTCCTTTTTTTTTCAGGACAGATGTTTTGTTTATGCAAACTTCTATATGCCCCTGGATGTCTGTAATATTAGATGCCGTAACATAATTATTAATCTTGCTTTGTTTATGAATTCTTACTTATAAATATACAATGGGAGGTTGAAAGATACCAACTGTAGGAAGCTGTAGAGTTCATCTGCTGGTGATGGTACCGTGGTTGGAGATACTAACATGGTTGACCAAAGGGTCCAGATGAAGCTATGTTGTGTGAACATATTACAGATTCTGTTTGTTACTAGATAAGAAAAACTTCAGTAGGAATCAACTGTGCAAAATTGTTGATGTTCTTTTTGTGGAAAGTACTCTTACTAGGTGAATGATTTCGTAAATCCACTTTGTGGTTTGGTTGTTTGGTTTTTGTTTTGCTTGAAATCTTTACGTTTATGTTAGGTAGAAATTTTTAAAACCTGAGCTGCTCTTGGACTGCTCATGTGCATTGAAAGTGGACTTGAAAGCAGGGGTAGAATTCTAGCTTTTATACCAGTTGGAGGATGAGCAGAACCCTTAGGAGCTGTGACTTTGTTTTCAGGTTGTTTAGTATGTTCTGAGGGCTGAGGTGCCACAGATGTAAGCAGCAGGATTTCTTCGGGTTGTTGGTTTACGCTGTAGTCCATGTGTGAACACGAGGATTCGGTGACCATACTTGAATCCTTCAGGAATATGAGCAAGTTCACAGAAACAGTAGAGTATATAGTAAAGGAAAGCAAGAAGGCTATTATACTTTTTACAGGTATGGGATTTTCTTACACTTATATTTAACATTAATGAGTTTTTAAACAAATGAAGCTGTTGTTTCTGATTTTCTGAGGCTAAAAGAGTTTCATTCAAGGTGTGTTCTGAGAAACTGATTGCACATTTTAATGTAAGGGAGTTAGTACTAAGTTCAGCTGTTACAGACAATTGTGGTAGTTTCACAGTGAGATAAGTGAGTGCCATGTTGATATATGTTAAAGCGTAGGACCCTGATGTTAAATTGTAATACCTAGTTTAAGTGCCTAAATTTGAGTGGCGGCTTTAAATCTGTAATGGAACTGCATGCTGACTTTAATGACTAATACGAATTCTTGAGCATTTAGATTTTGATTAATCTGAAAACAGTACTAAAAAGTTCACATAATGTTAACGTTGTGGAAGTCCTGTATCTCTAAAATATATTTTGAGTTATATTTCTTCATTGCTATTGGCATTTTCTCTTTAATACGTGCTGTAAGAAAGTTTCCCAGAGGAAATAAAGGAACAGATATGACTCCACTTCTACAGTATCTTATACTACAAGAACTTTTACTGCAGTCCAACTGAGCTGTTTCAGCATCTAAAACTAAAGCAAAGCTATTTGCTTTTTTTCGATTGGGTTATTTTCTGCTGAGTTACTGTGTTGAAACACCCTGGGAAAAAGAGTCTGGTAAGGGCTGGAGACAGTAAAAAGAAGGGACAGTGGAACATAAAACTTTGCAGAAGTTGCCAGTAGTTTGATTTAGGCTGCCATAGACCAGCATCCTAATTTATATAGTGTAATCCACTAGGGTTTATGTAGAACACAGATTTTTTTGATGTTGACTGCAAGGCTTTACAAGGTGGGATAGAGTATGCTTTTGAATATACATGTTTAATTTTACATTGCTGGACAGAGCAGATGAACTAAGCTGATAGAGTTTATGAGTAGGAAATAAATCTGGTTATAACTGATATGCCTTTGACAAAGTCTGTTATCATTTTAGATTTGTAAGAAATCTTTCACTCGAAGACCTCATTTAGAAGAGCATATGATCCTTCACTCTCAGGATAAACCCTTTAAGTGTACCTACTGTGAAGAGCACTTTAAATCCCGATTTGCAAGACTGAAACATCAAGAAAAATTCCATCTCGGTATAGAAACCTCCTTCTGACATGTAAACAATAGATTTAAAGTAAAACCTTCCTCCACCATTGAATGTCCTAATCACTCTGGTTTCCGCCCCACCTCCTTTTCCAGTTCTCTCTTTTCCGATTTTGTGGGGAAGTTGGGTTTTGGGGTTTTTTTGTTGTTTGGTTTTTTACTTTTCTGTTCAGCTGTCCTTTTGAGGGAATGTATTGTACCTAAATAAAAGCAAAATTTTGGTGAGGAAGAAGAATTGTTAGTTTTGTTTTAAAACTTTTTGCGTTAAATTGGTTCTCAATTGTAGAGTCAGATTCTTCTTGAAGTTTTTCCAATACCTTTTTCTTTCCTCTTGAAGTATTCTAGAGACTTTTTTATTACTACTAATTATTTCTTCTGGGTAGGAAGTAGATTGCTGATAGTAATTGGAATTTGATTTTTCAAACCGTCTTAAATGGGCCTAATTAATTTTAAATTTTTGCTTTACAATCATGAAACTCACAAAAATACAGGTATTAGAAGTAACTTAATTGAGCAGAAAGTGCACAAAATCTAATTAAAGTATGCTGACTGTAGTGAAGATGAATCGTTTGTTAGCCAAAACTTTTGCTTTGTAAATTGATCAGGGTTTTTCCCAAGTAATCAGTCTGCATCTTGTTTGGTTTAACTGACAGTTAATAATACTATGTGTGTCTGTCTCCTTATAGGGCCTTTTCCTTGTGATATTTGTGGCCGCCAGTTTAACGATACAGGAAATCTGAAACGCCATATAGAATGTACTCATGGAGGAAAGAGAAAATGGACATGTTTCATCTGTGGAAAATCCGTTAGGGAACGGTAAGGAGTTGTGTGACTACTTGAGCTTCAGCAGAATAGAGAAATGTTTAGTGTAATCTGTTTGATTCTGAATATGTTTCAGCTTTGAGTTCATGAGACCATTTCAGAGGGTTAGTGTATTAAAAGGTCGTGTCAGAGCCACAGGTAGCATGTGATTTTCTGATTACCTCTAAATTTAACGGTGACAACTGTAGGTAATTAGTTACGAGGCGGAACTATATTAAGAAAGTCTTACCTCTAATTCACTTTACTAAGGGTTCCATCTTACTTTTGTTTGGGATAGAGTTTTCTGCCATAGATGTTTTGGTAAATATACGGGTGAGGACAGGAAGATGAGAAACGCTGGTGAGAATGACTAAGAAGAAATTGAACTTCTGAAAACATGGGTTTATGGAATAATACTGCATGAGTGGTGAGAATGACTAAGAAGAAATTGAACTTCTGAAAACATGGGTTTATGGAATATGGAATAATACTGCATGACCTTTGCTGCTTCTCTATATGGAGGAAAAAATGTTAATTCAGTGCTTTGAAAAGTGGAAGCTCTAAAACTTGGCTTATAAATTCTACTATATAGAAGAAAAGAATAGAAAGCAGTAGAAGTAAGATTCCCCCCCTCCCCATTTCTGTTCTACGCATATGAGGGTAAAAAGTGTGAATTTAAAATGGTTATTAACATGGCTCCAGTGCAGGTGTCTTGCACAGGTCTAAAAGGAGATCTTTTAAGATTTGCAAACAGTGATTTATGTTTAGGTTCTAAAACAATAAGCCTTTTAAAAAATTTATTTTGACAGTATAGAGCTTCATCTCAGTAACTGTAACTAAGATTCTAGTTATGTTCTATTTGAGGAATATGAAAAGACCTGAGTTTGTGTACTGAAGTATGTTTAATTTTTTTCCCAATGACTGGTAAAAACCTCTGGAAATATTTATTGTAAGAGGGAGATTTGTCCCCAGTGGGTTTTGTTTGTGGTGTGTATTTTCTAGTAGTTTGGTCAAAAGGTGTGCATGTGTTAAAAGCAAATGTGCTAATGCAATAATTTGTTTGTGGTGTGTATTTTCTAGTAGTTTGGTCAATACAGTATGCATGTGTTAAAAGAAAATGTGCTAACGCAATAGTGAAATAGTAAACAAACAAGCTATGAAACACAGATAGTCTTCCAGTTCTATAAAGTTCACTTTGAACTGCAAGAAGAATTTCTGTTTAAAAAAAGTCAGTGTTTACATACTTCAAGTTTCATTTACGTTATGTAACACAGTTGAAAATTTAAATGTTGCTCTCATTAGAAAAGATAAAATTTTTCTGTAAATCATAAAAAAATTTTTGAAAAATTATATTTATAATAAGTACTGCAAGGAGATCAAAGAATTTTCTCTATTGTTTAGTTAAGACACTTATCAGCTGTGTATACAGTAAGTTTTGTTGTCTTATTCCTTTGCTTGAGAGGAATTTTCACCTGCATGCACTTTTTTCTTCTTTTTTTTTTTTTTTACATTGGAAAGGCAATAATAAAAGTAGACTTACATATTTTTCTTCTCTTTTTTTTTTTTTTTGCATTGGTAAGGCAATAATAAAAGTACACTTACATATATGTATGTATGTATGTATGTGTGTATAAATATATATATTTAAATAAGCCCTGTGCTGAGTTAAGTTAAATTAACACCAATGATCTAGATTTCCTTCAAGGCTATAAATAAGCCCTGTGCTGAGTTAAGTTAAATGATCTAGATTTCCTTCAAGGCTGACTTTAAGACTCTGGCTTTATACATATGGTAACAAGGAAAGCATTACATCAAAAATAGTGTTGAAATTGTTGTTTTCTTTAATGTATGTTGTTCAAATGTATGTTGGGACAGTGTTTTCTTTCTTTGCTTATATTATTGCTAGACACAGCTTGTTTGGTAAATACGAGAAAGGTTGCCATATTGCCTTTGAATATATGTATAACTACATATGAATAAACTGATGCAGTTATTTGGATGTATTGTGATCCTTCAGAGTTAAAGAAAAAGAGAAATGGGTAGTCTGTTTCACTTTGAAGTGACAGTGACATTGCTTAAAATTAAATTTTACTGCCTTTGTTAAACAGAACAACTTTGAAAGAACATCTGAGAATTCACAGTGGAGAGAAGCCTCATCTTTGTAGTATTTGTGGGCAGAGTTTTCGTCATGGAAGCTCTTACAGGTACAGATTTTTTAAAAATAAGCTACTAAACTGTCTCGCTTAGTTGATGACATAAATGCATTCATGTTATCAACAAGATAATGTATGTTCATAATGTATGTGTTTTGATTTATTCCAACTCTTAGAGCATTAGTAAATGTTTTAGGCATGCTTAAATATTGAAGGTATAGTAACAATATGTGAGAAGTCATTTAGTTTTTAATACAAGGTATTAGTGGTTTAAACACAGACAGAATGCTATACAAATCTTGTGTCAAAGTTGACTTTCTTGAGCATCTAAAACTTTTGCATGTTTGTTTTTCAAAGAGAAAATAAGTGGAGGACTAAACTACTCTGTTAAATTAATGTCAGATACGTAGCTTAGTTCTGCTCTCTCTTGCTTTCCGAGAGCAGTTTAAGCATACCTCAACTGAAAGTTATTTCCTGTGTGAAGCACTAAAGACTCTTCTGGTATTTTATATTGAATTAGCAGTACAGATTATGTTAACAAAATTGTATTTTACGGTTATATTTATGACTAAATATACAGACTTCATCTAAGAGTCCACCATGATGACAAGAGATATGAATGTGAAGAATGTGGGAAAACATTTATTCGACATGACCATCTGACGAAACACAAAAAAATACACTCAGGTAGGCATTTTCTTTGAAAATTGGTTTTGAAATTACTATTTTGAAATAAGATCAAATAAAAAAAATTAATTACAGATTTTTTTTTTCAGTACATGCAATGTTTTAGACCTCCTAAAAGTTCCTCTCGCCATTTTTAAGGTCTACTAAAGTAGGGTTAATCTTACATGTTTTCAAGATTTAAAAGACGAAGTGCTTCCTCCAAGTTAACATAGAAAGCCAAGGGACAGTCAAAAACATGTAACAGTGAATTGCTTTAAAAATAATAATAAAAAAAAGCAAAAGTGAAAAAGGAGGATTTTTTTCAATGAGTTCAGATTTCTTTTTTTTAATAGCAATTTTGTGAAACATCATTACCACAACACAGAAGAAGCTGTCACAGTCTCTGTCAAAGTTTGTACACTGATCACTTTAATGTAAAAACATCTAAGAGGTGTTTCTGTAGTCTCTGTTAGGGGAAGAGGGAAGGAAGGAAGGTGGTGGGAGTGAACCCTGAGAACAGCCAGATGGGGATGATGAGGAGGAAGAAAAAACAATCTTTCTCTTGCACTGAGAGTGGAAAGGTTATCAAATGTATAGGAAGAGCGAAGATTCACTGGGGACTTTTCAATCTTCAGAACAGGATCCAAAGTGACTGTAGCCTTCTAAAAGGCAAAATACTTTATGGGCAGCATGAAAATATGAAAGTGATCAGAGTGTAAACTTCCCGAGCCTTTATTTTGAAGAACAGCTTCTTTTTTGGTGTTTGAAATCATAACGTCTGCTATAAAATAAAGAAATCTTTGACAACTCAACTACAAAAAAAAAAATCCTCTTTTCTACTCTATTTGCTTTCCCCCCTCTAGAAAGTTACATTCTTTGACTGTCCACACTCCTCCTACTTACATGAGAAGAAATATTCTGCCACTTTGTGGAAGATCTCAAGATGACTAAAAAGAATCAAGATACTTTTAAACAGCAGCATAAAAGAAAAAGGTAACTATGTAAATCAGGGTAATTAAAAAGATAAATGCTGTGATATAATTTTAAGTTCTAAAAATTAGTAGATGAAAATAATTGGTATGTTTAAATAAGCTTCTCTTTTAAAGCCCCTGAATTATTGAAGATACCATATTTCGGGTCATAATGAAGAGAGTAGATTCCCAATCATTCACTTGTGCATTCGCCCATGCAGTGGGTGTTTGGGGAAGTATCCCTTAACTCATGAACATTAATTTCTTTGTAGAAATGAGAAACGGTCAGTAATAGTCATATACATCAAGTGGTAAAAATCCTTACCCTGATAGAACCAACATAGTTCTTGAATTTTGTTCTTTGGTAACAGAAAATCCTTCCCTGAGTAAGAGCTTGGATTGGATGGACTTTGCAAACATGGATCTGCTGTATGTCTTGGAATTACAGCTCTTTGACATTTAAAAAGTTCCAGAAGATTTAAACAAAATGTATTTAATTTTGCTTTTTTAGGTGAAAAAGCACATCAGTGTGAGGAATGCGGAAAATGTTTTGGCCGTAGAGATCACCTTACTGTTCATTATAAAAGTGTTCATCTAGGAGAAAAAGTTTGGCAGAAGTAAGTGTGGGGGTTCCGTGGCTGCGTAAGTACTTCTGTATTGTAACTGATTTTGTTGGGACTTGCATGTTTGTGCAGAATTCCAGTAGTCTGTGTGTTTGTTATGGCCATTACCTTAGAGATAACATTATTATGGTTTGAAGTGGATGTCAGAAAATTGCCTTCACAATTTATGCAAGATCTTTTCTTCGTAGCATAAGTAAATAAAAATATAAGAAGGATCAAATTTAAATCTGTCAATTAGCTGTCCCAATGTTGTTCTAAAATTGATGGTTTGCTGTAATATTGTCATTGCAGACTGGTTAAGACTTACTAGACATTACTGAAGCACTGTGAGAACTATCCCACAGTTGGGTATTTTAGAAGCTGGTAGCAGATTAGTCTATAGTTATGTCTATAAAATGAAAATGCAAGAGGATTTTTAAATTTTTGAGCTTCAAAAATCAGACTTTCAGAGATTTTCAAATCAGCTGAGACCTAATTGTTTTTCAAATTATGTGTTTTAACTGCTTGTACTTGTTAGCATTGTGGAGAAACCATTATAGACATGTCTATGTTGAAAGTATGGTATATTGTCTGCTTATTCTCTTTTTTTTTTCTTGGGAGCCAATAGCTACCAAGCAACCATTCCTAGTACTTTATTTATGGCATAATTCTGCCAAAGTGAAAGCCTCTTGTGGAAGTTGGGCAAAAACTGTTACTTAAGTATATTTTTGGGGTCATAAAAGAAGTTTTAGTGGCTTTTGCTCTTTGAATACTAAATGCCAATCCCATCAGAGAGTAAGATTCAACATTGAAAAGAATCTAATTGACTTTATTGCTGTGCAGAAGCCAGGAAATAGAAGCATAAGTAAGGAAATTTGGGAGCTTTGATATTCAGCTGTTTTGCAGTTAAAGATTTCATAAAGGACTGTGCACATTTTTTTTTTTTTTTTTAACCAAGTAACAATAAAGCTATCTAACATAAAATATCTTTTCTTCTTGAAAGATATAAAGCAACATTTCACCAGTGTGAAGTCTGTAAGAAAGTTTTTAAAGGCAAATCAAGTCTGGAAATGCATTTTAGGACACATTCAGGTAAAAATAAAATAAACTCCAATGAAACCACAAACATGTACGATTGTATTTTTATGCATCAACATTGATGGAATTATTTAATTCATTCTGGTTGTTGAGCATTCGGGGCAAGAGTAGCAGGAAGCAGCAAGACCTTTTATTGTTTCTCATTTGTTGGTCATTCCTGAATACTACCTTCTGAATATAGCAGTTGAAATATTGATAATCCTCAGCACAGGTTTCTGGTACTCTGCACTCTTTTTACTGGTGTATATTCTGGTGTATATTCTTGCCAAATTTACCCAGACTTTCTAAAAATTTCTGTGGTCCAGAGAATACTACATTTCAAGTGTTAATCTAAGCAAGGATTTGAAATCCCTTTAGAAGGGTTTACGTGCTTATATGTTTGACTTTGTTTTTCCTGCCTTATGTTTAGGGAAATCATTGTCCTTTTGAAATGTATAGAAGTACAAATTGAGCTTATTTAATACCAGTATCATAACAGTTTAAAGACTGTTCTTTTTTATTTGGATTTTATCCTGTTTGTTTTTGTACATACTTGACAGAAATCCTGAGTATTGAGAGAATTGTTTGTAAGGGTATGCTAATATAACTTCTAAACAAACTTCTAATGGCTCCCTTGATTCCAAAATTGATGCTAGACATAAGCTATTTATTTTGAGTAGAATTGTTTTATGCTAGGTCTCTATGTATTTGCATATTAATGCGTGACACAGTGTCACTCAGAATAACTAGTTCTTCTTTGTCTTTACAGGCGAGAAGCCCTACAAATGTCAAATCTGTAATCAGTCTTTCAGAATTAAGAAGACATTAACGAAACACATGGTTATTCATTCAGATGCTCGACCTTTTAATTGTCAACACTGCAATGCAACATTTAAACGAAAAGACAAGCTGAAATACCATATCGATCATGTTCATGGATCAAAGGCTGCAGAAGAGGCATTGACATCTTCTTCAGAGGAAAAGCTAGTCTCCTTACCAGTGCAGTACACCTCCGATGACAAAGATTACCAAACTGAGGCTAAGCAGTACGTGGAACAGTCCAAAGCATATCAATCAGAAGCCAAAACTTTGCTACAGAATGTATCTGGAGAAGTTTGTGTGCCTGTGACTCTGGTACCAGTTCAGATGCCTGATCCACAAGCTGATCTGGTACAGCATACTGCTCAGTCACACGGCATCCTTCCCCCGCAACCCGAGCAGACAGATTATCAACGAGCAACAGATCTATCATTTCTAGAGAAATATACTCTTACTCCACAACCTGCAAACATTGTTCATCCTGTAAGGCCTGAACAAATGTTGGATCCTAGAGACCAGTCGTATCTTGGAACTTTACTGGGGCTAGATACAGCTCCTAGTGTACAGAATATTTCAAACAATGAACATTCATGATCAGACCATAACATTCCACCTAATCTACTAAGCCATTAGCCAACAGAAGGCTGATATGGCAATTAAGATTTATATTTTATTTGGACTCATGAGTCTTCTGCATAGTTTTGGAAAATCAGGTTTGTTTACATAATATTTGAACATTTAGGAACATTTTAATGCATACTGAGAGAGTGTTTCTTGTGATTTTAAGAGTTTTTAAAAATCTTATAGAAGGTCTTTTAAAAATTATGCTCTGAAATATCTTTTAAGGATAGTGGCTGAAAAATGTAATTACATATCGGGCTATTATTTTTTAAAAAAATTGCCTTTCTGCATCTCACTTTGAGTTAGTGTTTTAAGTGTAATAGAAAGCATTCTGGAAGTATAAGGATTATATCAAATTCATTGAAAGTTGTAAGGACAGGCAGGGATGTAAAACACAAAACTTTGAATTATATTTCACATAGAAATTAAAATATAATTTTACTTCAGGCATTTTGGAGGGTTTTAAAGTCTGCCGAACTCTAGAGCCTAGCCAATAGACACAGGAACTAGATTCTTCTGAAGAGTGATTCAGAAATTTTATGAAGACACTAAACAGGATGTTTGGTGATCCCCCTGAGTATAATTAGGCTGCCTAAATTTGGCCTCCTAATTCTTATTTGATCTCTAAATAATGAATTATCTGCGAAGATCTAGACAATGGCATTGTCTTAATTTTCTACAGTTATTACTATTTTAATATGCTTTTTTTCATGCCTTTTCAATCTTGTTTGTTCTCTAAAGTGTGCCCCACACTCTAACTTTGAAAGAAATGGGAGTATTTGCAAGGTCAGTTTAGTCTATGAACAGTCATATAGGATTGGCGTGGTTTATCCTTGTTAGAGCATAAGTTATAACAGGGTCCCACATTAGCATGCTCATTTTCAGGTTACCTGTGACAGAGAAGAAATTTAAAGGCTTTTATTTCCAGAACAGTACTCAAGTTCTATTTAAAAAAACAAATAATCAGTAATTATAGTGAGTTGCTAATGAAATTGATTTGTTTCTCACTTTCTTGTACTGTGTTTATAAAACAAAGTCAAACTCTTCAGAGTATTTTATGTCTTCAATTATTTTTAGTTTTTTCTTTACTAGACATAAAGGTTTTTTTCCAAAAGAACCATTTTGATTGAACTACAAGTCTAGTATAATTCACCATGAAATCTAGTATAATTTAACCTTGTAAAGCTTTCTATTTTAAGTCTACTTTAAAAATAATTTTTCTATGTTTGTTTGGTGAATAATATGCCAAAGAAAGTATCTGAAGTAATTTTATAATCTTCATTATTACTCACAAGAATTACATATGAAGGCAAAATTTTCCCCAGTTTTCCCTATTCGGAAATTATTGTCTTACAGTTTAAAATGGGAAACTGGACATATGTGTAATATTATAACTGTTAAATTTACCCAATAACCTGAACAAAAGTGATCTGTGGTGAGAAGCTTGTTTATCACTCCAGTTCCACAAACTCTAAATGGCATGGATCATTTTAAACCCTATTTAAATACTTTGGTGTTAGGTTCTTTTAATCCCTGTCTACTTCAGTGTTGAGCAGTTTGCAGGAGAGGGGCCAGAGCTGCCTGAATGTTCATATTTTGAAGCTTGTACCCTAATGGATTCTTATCTAAACACACCAAAGATTTCTGTTAGCTGTTAAATAGTGGCAGAGTTATAGAATTTTAAGTGTTATCAATATTTAAATAGGACTTAGCCAAAGAAGCACAATAGAAGTCCTAAACTTTAAAAGTTCAGTTTGTAAAACAGGACTACATATGTTTAACTGTTCTATGTTTGTATCTCTAAAGGAAAATTTAGAGCTGTGCTCTGGGAATGTTCAGACTGACGTGCTGTAAATATATCTGGTAAGAAGCTGAATACTAGCAAATATACAGCAATAATGAGGCCATTGAATGCCACCTTTTGAAAGGACACTATCAAGTACTACCCTTCCTGCTTTCTAACTCCATCTTCATCTCCTTTCAAAATAAAACTGTTTCTGTCATCTTTACACTCCATGGCTTGAAAACTACTGTTTATGTGTAGTTTTCAAGTCGCTGTGTATGTATCATACTCATATTAGCGCATGTGGACGTGAAACGTGATTTCCAGCATTTATAATTGTGCCATTAAAAATAACCCAACATCTGTGGTGTCAGTGCAGTTCTCAGACTAAAAAGCCTATCTCTTTGTCTTTTCTGTCCTACCACAGAAAACAATACTGTAGGATTTTGACAAAACAGTGGCTTAAAAATAGTTAGAAACTAATTTTTTCTTTTAAAATCCAGTCTGTTTGGAAGGCACTCTAGGAAGATACTAAAATGGAATTTGGATCATATTTACTTGATAATGTCCTTTTTAAAATTCTTTCATGATTGTGCCTTTTACATATATTCTGAATAATGGCTTTTTCTCTAGTTCAGAAAACATTAAGGTCAATATCTTCCAAAGGGCTTCATGTTTTTGTGTGCCCAGCAAGAAGCAGATTATAAAAGGACTCATTTTTCAGAAAAACAAGCACTATCTTTGCTGTTTGGGTGGCCAGAATTACTAGTCATTCCTGGAAAAAATGACCTACTAGTTCTTTGGCGTTCTTTTATTTGCAGATAACCCTACTAGTTAATGTTTTTACCTGCTGGTCAGGCTGGATCATTGCCAGTTGACAGTGAAAGAAAATAGGAAAGCTTATTATGTGCTAGATACATAGTTTTTATTTTTTTAATATCATGAGCTATAATTCTTATGGCTTTACATCTATTTAAAATTCATATATGAGCAAAGTAAATTTTCATGGACTGGTACTTCATTTGGTAGGTGAAAGTAGCTGATCTCTGCTTGATGGAGGCCAGTTCCTCTTACGAGGACTGGAGTTGAAGGGCAGAGATCCTCACCTCACAGCTGCAAAGATGAAACTCCGCAGGTGTCTGGCACCTCCATTTTAATCTGTATATGTCTCATCCAAGAGTGCATGTCCTGTTGATCTGGAGGGTGCTTTTACAATAAAGGCTATGCTTTATCTGGCAGTTATTGACTCAGTTGACCATTTGTTGCCAAAGAAGGAAGAAGCAGGTCTCCTAAAAATTTCTCTAAAATAAGATCAGTGGCACATTGCACAAAGTTGGTCTTTTCTACATGCTGACCTTTGGGAAGAAGAGTGGAGTCCGTGTTGGAACTCTAAACTTCTACATGGTTCTGAGAACTTACTGCACTCGTTCTGTTTAAACATTGAATTCTGTATTTTTGCTGAACAAATTTCTGGTTGTTGACTGGGATACTGCCTTTAATTCTTTAAGTGGATTTTATGCTTGGTTTATTTATTTATATTGGAATTTCCTCTTTGAGCACTGACACTTTTCCTACAGAGGTATGGCTCTCATGGGTTCTTTTTATGCTGAACATCAGTAATTGTAATGGTGGTGATGTATCTTCTGTAAGGCTGTGGTTTCCTTAAAAATATATTGCTACTTTAGCCTGGATTATAATTTGGGTAGTTATTTTTGAAGACGGGTCATGCCAGAACACAATGACAAAAGCTTTACTTGGTATCATCAAAGAGCTAAGCTTATTTCCGTAGTAACCGATGTGAGAGGGCATTCAGAACTCTGAATGCTTCTAAGGAATTGCCTCCGAACGTGCTTGATTGAACATGAGATGTGTTATGTGCTAAGGAATAAATGACCCTCGAGTTTTTAAATTTAAAATAATTTCTGTGTAGTAGAATGTAGAATTATGAATGAATTCTGAGACGGCTGTTGTAGATGAATAGGGTTTTTTCCCTGAAAACAATGAAAAAGATGTGGAATTTTTCTATATTGAGCATACATGCATAACTCATCCAGATTGTGTGTTCTCCAGGTGACTGACACTTAAGGGAAATAGATTGCGTTTGTCTGTAGGTCCTTGTGTCTGCTGTCACATGGGATCTTTTCCTAGGATATCACCTCACGGCGATTGGGTTGTTTCATCGTAAGTGTTGAAGAATGACACCGGCAGAATATAATGCAGGGCAGTCGCTTTGCTTCAGCCTGTAAGGATCTTTTTCATGGTTCATAAGAATTGTTTTGGTTTAAAAGGATTTGATGGAATAAAGGTAGCAATGGCAAACTTTTTTAATGCTCAATGACCATTTTGATCATGTTTAAATGTTGGTCCTTTTATATGAAAGAATAAGATAAAATAAACTCAATATTTTGTCACCGGTATATGAGATAACGTGTTTTAAATGTGGACTGTATAGGTTGATATTTTAGATGGAAGTCTTTAAGTAAAGTTGTCTTTTTAGGGGAAATTCTTTGCTGTAAGGAAAAGTTAGGAAGTGTACTGTAAATGTAGAAGTACTCAGTCCTATGTGTAATTTTGATTGTTATGGAAAAGTAAAGTTCTTTTGTCTTAACATTGCTTGCTTCACAGGATTTCTTGCAGGGATGCTTGTGCTAAGTTTTGATTTCTGATTATTTTTCTTTTAAACAGCATGGAAACACAGCATTCTGTGTGTCTGTCAGTTTCAAAGCTCATGAAAGATAAGCAGACGAGGCAAACTTTTCCCATCACATCTGCACGCGTCTCGTTCTACTTTTTATTTTAAAATATTTTGTAAATTAAATTTATTTAGAAAAAAAACACTTGGCTTCGCGTGGCTTATTATTTTTTAGTAGGAGGAGAGCTTTTTTTTAGCCCGGGTGTTTGCTAAATCCATTTTTTTGTTTGTTTGTTTGATTCTGTTTGTTTTTAATTTTGAAGCATCACTCAAACCATCCAATGCTAAGCCGAAGGCCGTTTCCCGTTACCAGCTCCCTGGGTGGAGGAGACCAAGGCCTTCGCCCGGGGCCTTGATGGAGCTGCCCGGTCCCGGGGGCGCGGAGAAAGGTGGGAGGAGAGGGATGCGGGGAGAGAGGGATGCGGGGGGAACCCCCTCCCACCCCCGGGCCCGCTCCGCTCCCGCCGCCGGGCCGTGTCGCCTCTCCCCCGCCCCGCTGAGGCCGGGCCGTTTAAATAAAACGCCCAGCGCTGATTGGCGGAGAAGCGAAGGGGCGGGCTCGCACGGGGATTGGTGGAGGCGCCCCGTTTGAACGGAGGCGCGGCCGTTGGTGCGGTGAGGGAGCGGTGTCGGTAGTGGCGGTGTCGTGAGGAGAGCTGAGAGCTGGGCCCGTCTCCGGGGTTCTGCCCCGGCTATGGCCGCGGGGTTCTTTCCCGGAGCGACAGCGTGGGAGCAGAGTCCTCAGCGGCGGCGCTGGGCCGTGCGGCGGGGTGAGGAGGAGGAGGAGGATGACGAAGGCCCCGCCGTGCTGGTTCTGAGCCACTTCTCCCGGCCGCCCTTCCTCAGTTTCGGCAGCCTTCGCGTCGGTGCCTCCCGCACTCGCCTCTTGGGCATCGATAATCCCAACGCGGAGGACGCTGAGGTGGTCGTCGATCGCTTCCCTGCTTCGGCCAGGGGCTTTAGCCTTGAGTATCGCCGCTTCTCTGTGCAGGTACCGGCCGGGGGGCGGTGTGTGTGTGTGTGCGCGCGTGCCTGCGCGCGCGTGACACGCGAGGGGTCCCTCGAGCCTCCCTCTGAGGGGGGCTGAGGCGGGAGCTCCCCGCTTTTGGGCGGCAGAGAAAGACGCGCTGAGGAGATGTTACTGGTCTGCGGGCTGATCCTCCCCCGGGAGAAGTCACGCGTGACTGGCCGGGTAGTCCTACGGCCTTAGGTGGCCCATACCCAGGAAGCTGCGCTGCGGCTGTGGGTGGCGTTTGTGGGTGCCTGTCTCGGTCCCACCTGGAGCTTTAGGTGGTGGCATTACACCGCTCCGGGGCTGGGAGCTGTCAAAGGCTACGGAGGCAGTAAATCCTGGCTCTACAGAGTTGATCTCTTGCTTTTTATTTTTGCAGTAAGGTCCCCAAAAAAATTAAATTAATTGTTCTCTGGGAATGTGGCTATAAAGACAGGGACAGAATAACAAGAGGTGTTTTAAAAGCGTCATCTCAAAACGTTGGAGGATGTCTGCTGAGTTGAGGAAAAAGGCTGAGGAAGCTTGTGAAGAGGGTAATAACTCACTCTTCTGAATGTTAATTAATAATACAATAGAGGCTAAAGCAGGCTTAATCTGGGAATAAATCTTTATGATTCCCAAGGAAATAGGAGCTATGGTTAATCCAATCAATGGCAATTTTTAAAAGGACAGTTTGGACAAACACATAGATATGGTCATCTAGACTCTCTAGAATTTCTTTAGGAGAGAAAGAAACTCTCAAGATCTCTTACAGCGGTATGCCTATGAATATAGGTTGGAGTCTCGCTATGAAGTGTTTGAATGACAAGTTCTTATAATAGTTGGTGAATACTAACTGTTGTTAACCTGCTTTACTCTATAAGCCATATTTAACTAGTTGGTATGGTTTCATTAAATGCATCTGCCCAAGGAGGTGGAACTCCTAATGAAAATGCTCAAAAGACAGGTCATTTTCATACTCTCCTTTGGATTTTGTCTGAGGTATAGCCATTCTTTGGTCTGTTAGTATCAATATCAGCAGAGCACCGAAATGATTCAGTAGAGGTCACTGTGCACTGTGAAGAATCTTTACATAGATCATACATAGCTCCACAACTTCCATGTTCATTTGCAGTGTCTTCATTTGTATTCAACCATGTTGTGTGTCAAATCTTATAATTGCAGGTCGTTTGGCTTTAAAAAAACAACACTGATATTTAGATTCAGCTAAAATCCTAAAAATTAACTTCTGAGTATTAGCTCAAACATAACTATCTCAAAATTACTTTAGAGGACTTATTTGGTTAATATGTGCAAAAAGTTAGGTAATTTATTCTATTCACCCTTACTCAAATCTTGTCACTTTTACTATATGTTCCCGTTATAGTTTCATCAAGAGGTACATGACCTTTTAGTTAGACAACATTTTTGATTGCTTAAATTTAGATGTCAGAGGGGAAAAAGCTGATGCTTAAACATTTAACAGTTGTTTATCATTTCATGTTTTTGTAATATATATAGCTTCTATATGCTGCTTCTCATTTGATTTGATTGCTCTATCTTTGATGTCACATAAGTGTACCTAGATGCTAGATACTAAACATTTCTTTTTTTTTTTTCCCAATAGTCAGGACAAAGAATCTTTGTTTCTGTAACATGGACACCATTAGAAGAAGGAAAAGTCAGAGAACTGGTAACTTTCGTTGTTAATGGCGTTGTAAAGCATCAAGCTGTGCTCCTGGGTATTGCTGAGCAACCTCCAAAGAAAAAGGTGAGTGTGTGTTTGTGTGTCCTAGTTCTCTCTGGCATAGCTGACACAGATATTATTTTAATTAGTAGGAGATGAATTCTCCTTTCAATAAAGGAGAATTAAAACTTGATAAATTATACTGTCTGCAGCAATGCCCCGTGTCTTAAAAATTTTTCAGCTGGATTGGAAAGTAGACACTAGTGCATTACATCTGAGAATAAAACTAAAACATGACCAAAAAACCAAAAGTTTTCAAGCCTGGAAATAACTTGCAGTGAATTTTGCACTAGGTGTTCTTTTTATTATATTTTTAGCCTTTGAATGAATACACTAGTGATGTTCATTTTTTATACATAATAAAGTACATAGAAAGTCAGCATACTAACTTTCATTTATTTTTTTCAGAGGAGTCTTTGGGATACTATAAAAAAGAAAAACTCTTCAGAAACATTTGGTTCAAAAAAAGTCAAAAGTACTTCAAAAGTTAAAAATGTTAATAAAACCTTTCAAGTTTCCCAGAAGGTGGATAGACTTAGAAGCCCACTTCAGCCGTGTGAAAATCAAAACACAGTGCAAAATAGTATATCCCCAGGAAATGACTCTTTCATTGGGTCAGAAAATAAATTGCCTATATCTCCTATTGCACCAGTGCTAGAGGAAGATCACAATACTGTTGGCACACCACTTGCGATGAGAAGATCTACTACATTCTCGGATATTGCTGCCATAAATGAGAAGTTATTGCCTGAAATAGACAGCTGTAATGTCAAGAAATGTATTGATGAGCAAAACGAATTAACATCTGAAAGTACATACAGTTCTACTGGCTTAACACAACTGCCCATTTCAAACAACGAAGTAGTTCTTAATTGTACACTTTCGCCAGTTTGTACTCCAGAACACTCAGCATCAGTGCCTGCTTTAGGTGCAAGGAGAATTTTAAGTCCAGACTCTTTTGTAAAAGGTAGTTATCAAGTGGATATAGATACAATAGAGCAGTCTGTTCCAATTTTGTCACCTGATCAATTTCTGAAAGACATCTTGTCAGATCAGCAATCAAAGACTTCTATACTTGAGACAGCTTTAATATCATCTACTACAGAGACTTGCATTGTAAAGAAATCCCTACCCTCAAAATGGGATAAAAATGGAGCTATGGAGACAAAAACTCATATTCATATAGAACACAACCTAAATGAAGTCTTTGAGATGCATAACATAGAGTCACAGGTACTTCACTATGACAAACGCAAAGAAAACCACATCAGTTTTCCTTCTACAGAGGAGCTTCAGACTCACAGTTCTTCTCAGAGAGAGCAACCAAAAAAGCGTCCAGTTCTTTCTGCCACTGTCATAAAAAATAAGCGTGATGCTGCTGAAGACAAAAGAACGGAAACCGTCCAGCCAAAATCTAAAAAATGCCTCAGTAAAGCAATAATGGAATGTGCTGATGTGGTGCCTGTACATAGAAAAGCAGAAATACATAAGCACCTTCCAGTTATAGATCCCATTTCAGCAGAAAGTACATGTCACGATGACAAAGTTAATTCATCTCCTACTGGATCAACTGCTTTGTGTCGTAAGAGGAAAAGTGAAATATACGTAGAAAATAGTAGAGTTACAGCTCCACTGTATGTGGAAGAAGTGGAAAGAAAAAGAACTCTTATATCTTGTGTAGACAATAAAACAAATACTACTATGAGACCATCAGCCATCAAACGCACAAACCGAGAGAGAGTAGGGCAGAGAAAGAAAACTGGTGAGCAGTATTTCCTTCATTTACCACTTTCTGAAAAATGTCTTTGATTATGAAATTTGTATAGCAAACTAAAGCATGTAGCAACAGTCAAAAATATTTTATGTCACTGAAACATGGGAATTTGTGTTTTTGTTTGATATTGCCTGCATTTTAATTAGGTCATAATTTTGGCTCAGTACTTGGCTTCAAATTTACTTTATTCTTTTGTAAACCTTGTTACTGACAGGAGCAGGAAAAGTATCTAGTATTTCTCAAGCAGAACCCTTGTTATGGAATTCAAATTTACTAGAAACTTACTCGCTGCATGAGATTTCTGTCATATGTACACTTACTACTGGAATATTTGATTCCATTACTGTGCTAATGTGTTTTCAAATATGTAGTTCCCACGTCTCATTCATGCTGCCTGCTTTGCACTGTCTGTAATTGGCTTGTTGTCAGCCTTGTGTGGATCTTTCTGCCTTTATAGTTTGCCAATACTTTGTTGCTTGAAGATCAGAAGTAGTTGACTTCTTGTATTTTAGCGTATTTTGGGTTTTCTGAATGTTCTGTTCCCAAGCTCTGGAATGGAAAAAGAATGAGGGTCTGGAATGGAAGGGAGCTTTTAATTTCCAGAATTATGGCTTTCAGATCAAAATAACATGTTGCTTTCTTCAGTTCAAGTGATCTGTTCTGTGAACTAGACTTGATTTGGGGCTTTCAGAAATTGACTTTGATTCCGGGCTTTTTAAGGTAGTCTACATAGAAACAACACATTAACAGTGTTAATGTGCAGTGGGAAAAGCTATGTTATCTACCAGGTTATTTCTATTCATCCACTAGGGTAAGGATAGATGGGCTGGACAAGGAAGTATTCTGTGAGCCTTAAATGACTTTGGTGTCTCTTAATCCTAATTGTGAAATGCAATAATGATGACAGCGTTGAGTTACATTCTTCTTGACAATTTTTCTGGAGGAATATAACCTGTTAGTCTTTTAATTGCATAGGCATTGTCTCTAGGCTTCAAAAAGAAAAATTATATTTCACTACTAAAAGTTAACTTTGAAATGTCCATCATTAATTTAATCTACTTGAGATCCAACTTTCTTAAAAATTATCAGAATGCATTTAAAATGTATAAGAAGTGCATGAGAGATTGGAATGATGAATTCACTTCTCTAGAAGTGACCATTTTATGAAAAACACTATTTCAGCTAAGCAGGAGAGGAATGAAAGGGAAATTGAGTTCTGAAGCACCATCCTGTCAGGGGATGTCAGGCAGCAGCTATAGTTCATCTCCAACAGCATACTTTTTTAATCTTTCATTTAGTGTCAATGTAACAAAATGATTGCACTAGAAGTATGTATTCTTATGTTGAGAGCTCAGAAAGCCTAGATCTGCATTTTTTCTTTGTGTTTTATTTAAGTCCTGCTGCTGCTGTGTGGTGGAGAATACTTACTGGCCTACTGCCTTACTGCTTAAACTAACACAAATCAGTATCAATGTAGTGTGCCATCTATCACAGAAGCATAGAATTGTCTAGGTTGGAAGGAACTTTTCAGATGGAGTACAACCATCTATCTGTGGGAAGAGGTGTGTAAAGCCCTAAAAGTCATACCTCTTATCCCAGATGCTTATATAATACACACTTTCACGTATTCTTATGCATATTTTTACCAATTAGCTTAGTGTTTCTAGCTATACGGTAAGGAATTGCAAATACTACATTTCCTTAGTGTGTGGAAGAACTGTAAAATATGATAGCACTTATTTACTCTTAACTATTTTTCTCTTTTGATTGTAGTCAAACTGCTTTGCTTAACTTTTTTCCATCAATGGGAGATTACTGGTGTTTTGTATGGGTTCACGGGGAATTGCTTGAGTTCCATAACACTTTGTAAGTGTTCCGAAGCTTTATACATTAACTTTCACTGACATATTTGTTGTTGATATTTGTGTGTTAATGCTTGTAGGTCCTTCACTTCAGAAAGCATCTATAACTAGCAACAGAACTAGTAAACCCGTCCCTGGATTGGCTCAGTCTCACCTGACATTTGTGAAACCACTGAAAACAGGTAGGCAGATTCCTGATATTTAGTGAAACAGTAGATGCTGAACTGAATGTCACAATTGCAGTACTGCTAGTGATTGGTAAGACCCAACTGGTTAGAGCTGAGATGAAATAGAAGATTGTACCTGTAATGAGTCAATATCTAGTAGAAAAATATGTGTAACCTCTTATGTTCCACTTTGACCACTCATAAGAAAATCAATTGCAACACATGACCAGCTGAAGGTAAATGTTATTCTCCTCCAGTTTTGCCTGTATTGTAAAAGCTACATTACAGATATGTTCACACCTGACTGACCATTACCAGAGAAGTGACTCTTCCATAGATGATAACATTTTAATACAACAACTGAATACCTATTAAGAGAAAATTTCTTACCAAAAAGATACTGGTTTTGCAGAGCTAATAATACTAAGTTGACCTGATCAGGAGAATGTACGTATAAAATGGCTCTTTCTGGCTCATCTGACTCAGCTTGGTTTTGCTCCAAGATGTGGATTGCAAATGGCCTGGGTTCTAAAAGTCTTGTCTTTGTTCCAGTGCTTTAGTGACTTAATCCATGTTTTGTAGCTGAAACTTATTTACTGGTGACTGATCTGCAAGTCACTGAAGGTTTGAAAAATCTGCTTTTTGCTGCTATAGTGTTAAATGGAATGTCAAATGTTAATTCTTTCCACAATGAAATGCATATTGGTTATCAAACAGTTTATGAACTGGAGAGATTTACTTTTCTTTTTAATTTTTTTTATTAAGTCATTCCTAGGCACCCAATGCCTTTTGCTGCTAAAAACATGTTTTATGATGAACGTTGGAAGGAGAAGCAGCAACGAGGTTTTACCTGGTGGTTAAATTTTGTACTTACTCCTGATGACTTCAGTGTAAAAACAAACACCTCAAAAGGTAAGAGTACAAGAATTTTTATTTGGTCTTTTAATGTTCTTAAACATTATATAGTGTGCTTTATTAATACTGATGAATAGTAGTACTAGCTTACCACTAGTCCCATCTTGTCACTTTCATTCACGTAACATTAAGCTCTTAGGTAAGAGTAGATTTTTTGGGTCTTAATTTTTACGTATCACCTGGGTTTCCCTTTTCAGCCTTTGACTTAATAAATTATTATCATAAACTAAATATATAGTAATGTGTTTCAGTGGTGGTTATGCTAGAAAATATGGAATATGTTGAGCGGATCTCCCACTGGAGACAGTGCTATCCATCCCAGCAGAATTAACCCTTTTTGGAGTTGTATTTTCCCCTTGTGATAATTGCAGATGGTGCACTTGCTCACACCAAGCACAGCAGGCCCCCCACCTGAATGGGGAGTGTGCTCTGCAGCAAGAAATACACACTGGAACATGTGGCTTGTGGCACTGCTCAGTGGGTATTGAGTGGGAAACCTCTACCTACAGAAAGACATTCTATGTTATTTGACTAAAATTGTGGCGATGTACTTTTTTTTTTTTTCTCTAGCTTCAATCTAAAAAAATTGAAGATTGTACATTTGATCTTAAAACTGAATTCCTAGCCCTGCTCGCTTATGAAATTAGCAGTTATATTAAATTTTTGACTAGTATACATCTATTTGACAATATATGTTTAGTGCAATAGCTGATAAGCTTCCTAGGCATAAAATTATTAGTCTGAAGGAAAATAACAAAATGAGCTTAGAGAAGAGAAAATAAATGAGGTGGGCAAAGCTACCTTTGAGATGTAAATGCATACTTTTTGTGTGTGTTTAAACAGTAAATGCAGCTGCTCTTATCTTGGGAGAAGAGAACCATCATAAAATCAGTGTTCCTAAAGCACCAACGAAAGATGAAGCATCTCTAAAAGCTTATACAGCTCATCGTAAGCTGAATAAGTTACGACGTAATGCTTGCCGTTTGTTTACATCTGAAACAATGGTTAAAGCTATTAAGAAGCTGGAAGTTGAGATTGAAACTAGACGTTTGCTAGTTCGTAGAGACAGACATCTCTGGAAAGATGTAGGTAAGAATACTAAAACTTGGCATCCTCTCTTTTCTTGCAAGTAGAAAAAGGATTAGTTGCGCACTAAGTTGACTTAATCTAAGACTGGTTGATAGAAATTTTTGTTATAATATAAAATGTTTGCTGGATGTAATATTGCAAGATGCTCTCTTGCAGGAGAAAGGCAGAAAGTCCTTAACTGGCTTTTATCTTACAACCCTTTGTGGCTGCGCATAGGTCTGGAGGTAAGTGCAGAATTTATGGTCTGTAATCAAAGTTTAAAAAACATCTGGCAATTTTTTTAGTAGGGGATGTTAAGGGTTTCTTTATGTTTTTTATTTTACTAATTCAGGTAGGTTCAATTCAGTTGTAAAGTCTTTATATCTCTTAAATTATTACAACAGGCTTGCTTTTTAAAAAAGTGCTTGCCTTATCAAAAAGAAAAATATTTAATCAAGGAAGGTGGAAGTTAACTCTCTGACCAATAAATAGCACAACAGAAGCTTCCTGTCAGTTTCACCCTTTAGTAAACTGGAGAAAAAGGCACTTGTTTTAAGGAGGTTCCTGATTGATTCGTCAGATGCGGATGGTCAGACACGTTTTGAAATGAGACTGGGTCTCCTGAAATTTCCTTTGGTTTTATTGTTAAGTGACTGATTTGAAAAACTGATTGATTTTTAGAGATTACTAAAATACTGAAGTAGTAAGATGGTCATTAATGTATGTTATTAAAAAAACCCCTCATAGTATTTAAAGTAACTTTTAACGGTTCTTCTTTTTTGTCTCCTTTTTTCATATTAGACTGTTTATGGAGAACTGATAGCTTTGGAGAGTAATAGTGATGTTATGGGGTTAGCAATATTTATCCTTAATCGCTTGCTTTGGAGCCCTGACATTGCAGCTGAATACAGACATCCCAGTGTGCCTCACCTTTATCGAGAAGGTAACTACTACTTCCAAAATTAGGTTATTATTAGCATTTAATTTTTGAACTATCACATAATAGGTTCTGTCTTTTTAGGTCACGAAGAAGCTTTGTCAAAGTTCACACTGAAAAAACTGCTCTTGTTAGTTTGCTTTCTGGATTGTGCCAAACGGTCCAGAATGATTGACCATGACCCCTGCCTCTTTTGTAAGGATGCAGAGTTCAAGGTAAGAGAGCTGTGGTTTGATGCCTCACTCCAATATTGTCCTAAGACTCAATGCAGAGTTTTTTAATTTTTTATTAGATTTGACTATGTACTTTTTAACAAGGCTTGGCTGTTCAGCCTTTTGCATGAACATTCTCAAAGCATGATCTCACAGTAATGTAAAGGAATTACCAAGAAAATTTTGGTTGTTGGTCCTGTAGGAATGACTCCATTATCTTGCATTATTTGGCTTCCCTCTCTGAAGCTAAGCTTCTGCATTATTTTAAAGTGTCCCTCTAGCATACTTAACCGCAGGTTGGTTTGATGGGCTTTTCTGTTTGGTATTTTCTGTTACGTTGCTCTGTTAAGAAAGACTATGCAACATCTGTTGTACAAAGGCTTTGATTAACAAATATGTTACATTCATATAAAATCACTTTTCTTGGGTTTGTACTATATAGACAGGCAGACTGAGGAAACAAAGTATTCCTGAATTTGTTGGTGCTTTCAGTGACCTAGTAGCCAGGTACAATGAAAATTAAAGCTGTGTGAACTAGGTGAAAATAAATTTTAAAAAAATTATAATAAAATTATCATTTTAAGTAGTAGGCAAGGAAATATGAATTGCAATCTGGAGAACAAAGGATAAAAATTGTATTCTGCTTGACAAATATTTCCTTTTTTTTTTTTTTTGTCTTTTAGTCTAGCAAAGACCTTCTGCTTGCATTTTCTCGGGACTTCCTGAGTGGTGAAGGTGACCTTTCCCGCCATCTTGGTTTCTTAGGACTACCTGTCAGTCATATTCAAACTCCACTGGATGAATTTGATTTTGCTGTTACAAATCTGGCTGTGGACTTACAATGTGGCATTCGTCTTGTGTGCGTTGATACAGAATTATTTTGAGCTATTTATTTTCTTTTATAAAATACTTAACATGAGCTTGGCTAAGGTATTAAACTGTGAAATTCCCTTTGTTAGGAGAACAATGGAACTTCTTACCAAAAACTGGAATCTTTCAAAACAACTGAGAGTTCCTGCAATAAGTCGTCTCCAGAAGATGCATAATGTTGACATTGTTCTTAATGTACTCAAGGAGCGAGGAATTCACTTGAAAGATGAAAGTGGTAAGGCCTAAAAATCAGTGTTATTCCAGGTGCATTGGAGGACTAGTGCACACTTTAATTCCATGTTTTATTTGATAGGAGCTTCAATTGACTCCAGGGATATTGTGGATAGACACAGAGAACGAACATTAGCACTCCTGTGGAAAATTATCTTTGCCTTCCAGGTACTATTCAATTACTTATTTTGTTTGTTTGTTACTAGTTACAAATGAGCAATAACGAAAATACCAGTCTTTCAGGAATATTTGTTGTCTCTGAAAACCTCTACTAATCAAATTTATGAAATAATTTGCTTTGTATGTTCAAAGTGCCATGCAAACTTCACTTAAATCTGCTAACTGTTCAGTTTAGATAATATTTTAACTGTTCTTTTTCTTATATACATTCATAAGTATTTGGAAAAAAACTTAACTTTTGAGTTTATGCTGTATGCCAACAGAATTGATAATCAAAAGTAAAAGAATGTTGGTCTCCAAATGCTGGTAAACTCTTACTAACTGAAAAGGACATTTTGAGGTTATGCTGATAGACAATTTAAGAGTAAGCTCTGAAGCTCTACTTTTTTCCATTCATCTGAAACAGTCAATTTGAGGACACCTTCTTGAAATAAGAATGAATATTTCTTAGGCATTGCTACAATGGCATTTCAAAGCTACTGGAAAATATTAATAGAGCAAGGAAAAATAGTTTTCTTAAGACTGTTTTAGAGAGTTAACTGGGGTCAGAGTCTTTTGAAAATAAATGTCCAACTGATAAATCCAGCTGGAAGTAACATTAAGTATGGAAAGTAAAATAAGGTACAAGTTGAGGTGGAATTTCAGCACTAAGTAGTCAGGTATATAAGCACAATCAACTATATTTAAAGCAAGAATCTCAGGGGCTATAGCCACAGAACTACCAGAGAGCCAGAAGAACATAATTAAACCAAAGGTAACTATTTTCTTTCTTAACTACAGTTACAGTATTGAATAGTTACCTTCCTCTGCTTAGTTCTCCTGATGCATGTGTCACAGCTGCATTGCTTTTGATTAAAGAAATAACTTCAGTGAGGAGTGGCTTTATCCAAGCTCTGTAGATATGCTACTTCTTCACCAGATCTTCTCAGACCATCACATCACCAGCTCAAGTCCTTTCATAATCCCTTAAATGAGGAGTGGTACGTGAACTCAGTAGAAATGCAGGTGAAACACTGAAATTGTTGTTTCCTCTGAAAGTATGGTGAAATAACACAGGCTGTTTCAGGCAATTTCCTTGTTTCCCCCAGCTATGGAGTAATGAAGTAACTGTTTTACACAGAATAGTGGGAGTGTGGGTTTATGTTCTTTTATTTGAAACAGTTGGTAGCGGACACTTCCATTTCTGCTGGCAAATCCAGATTATCCACTAATGATTCAGTGTGGCAGGTACTGCTAACTAGTGAGAGTTAGTTTCTCGTTAATAAAATGCTGTATCTAAAGCCTCTGCATCTAACCGCTGCAACACGTGACACATCAGGCTGTTGGTGACATAAACAAAATGGTTTGGTTTTTTTCCCCTTCCTAATAGGTGGATGTTTTTCTTAACGTGGAACAGTTAAAAGAAGAAATTGAGTTTTTAAAGAATGCACACAAAAGAAAAACACAATTAGGTGCTCTTAAGACTTTTCCAAACTGTTTTAGAGTACAAGAAGATAACAGTAGTAACTCCTCACCTCAACGTTACAGTGAAAATGTGAAGCTGCTGATGGCATGGGTCAATGCTGTCTGTGGATTTTACAATATCAAGGTAAATAGTTTTCTGTATGCTTCAGAAAATGCATTCTTTGCTGTCGTAAGAATGTTTATTCTTTATAGAGCATTAATCCTAAAAGTATTTGTGCATAAAATGTTGACCATTTATAAGAATTTTAAGAATTAAACGAATGTTTGGGGTAAGATATATTCCTCTCCTGAAAGAGATGTTTGTTTAGGAGGGGCATATTGTTTGTTCCTTCCAAGAAGAGAAGCCCTGTTCAGAGACTTATTTCTGGTCTGAATACAGTCCCACCTGCTGTTTTTTATGAAGGGCAAGATGCAGCACTTAAAACTGATGACAGTTTGGAGCTTATTTCTGCGCTGAATATCTAGTGTTAAGGTACCTATGGAAGTTTCTTGGGGGTCCTTCTGTAGCAGGATTGCGTTTTTCTTGGTTTCTTAAGTGTTTCCTTTGGACATTCACTGTATAGTATATCACTGTACAGTTCATCTGCAAAGGAAGCACTAGTTTCATAAATTTTTTGTTCAAAAAAAATTTGTACTTAGTCACTTTCAAAGGTACAAGATAATTGGTATAAACTGGATATAGAATTTGTTAACTGGTATCAAAAATTAAAGGGACTTGTATCTTACTGTATTTTATTTAACAGGTGGAAAATTTCACAGTGTGTTTCTCTGATGGTAGAGTATTATGTCATTTGATTCATCATTATCATCCATGTTACGTGCCTTTGGAAGCTGTGTGCCAACGTACAACTCAAACAGTAGAATGCTCAAAAACTCATACAGTGGGACTGAACTCTTCATCCTCCTCCTGTTCAGAGTCTGATACTTCTCTAAACGTTACGGAAGGAATGCTTGACCCAAGTGAGTTATTTGAGGTACAGGAGTTAACGTTAAATATATTTATTTGATGTGCAATTTGATTTGACAACTATTCTCTCTTTGCAAAGCTGTAACTGCCTCAGTCCTGTACAAGGAACTCTTAGACAATGAAAGGAAAAACTTCCAGCTGATCAATGCTGCAGTTTCTGACCTGGGTGGAATACCAGCAATGATTCATCACTCAGACATGTCAAATACAATTCCTGATGAGAAGGTAAGACACCTTTAGAGTTGATATAAACATTTTCTGCTGTCCTGTGAATCTGTATAGCCTTTAACTTGCTGTGCTCTGCATTTGTACAGGTTGTTATTACCTACGTGTCATTTCTGTGTTCGCGGCTTCTAGATCTTCGGCAAGAAACTCGAGCTGCTCGGTTAATTCAGTCTGTTTGGAGGAATTACAGGCTGAAAAGGGAACTGAAACTTTCTCAGGTACTCTTTGCCTGCTCAATATGCATTGTTTCTACTTTGAGAAATACTGAATAAAGAACATAAATTCACTGTTTGGAGTATACAGGTTTATTGGAATAATATTGGTGTTTAAATTAATGAATACCATTTTTATGTACGGTCTTCTTGGTGTAATCTACTAACAACACTGTCATTTAAGACTATTCTGAAATAATTGCATTTGTTTAAGGGCTAGTGTTCTTTCTTTTATGTTCTTATTAGAGCATGTTGCCCCTTAAGACCTTTTCCCAATATTTCAAATACAAAATGTTTGCACTGCTTCCTTAAAACAAAAAGGGAGTAGCTAATTTTAAATTCCTGTTAATGGCTACAAGATGAAAAGACTAATCAAACCTCTGCATGGATTTAAGTTTTTTTTTTCAGGAGCCAAACTTCACCAGTGTTTTGAGTTAAGTCGCATGAGTTCTGATATTTTGTTTCTTGCTTTTCTGGTAGTTATACCAGATCTTGTGATGGTTTTAAAACTATGACACCATTAAGGTTTATAAATGCCACCCCTGTGTTTGAGATGCATATTATTCGATGTTGAAACAGTGTTCAAGTGAAATATTCTAAGAATCTGTGATGTAGAAGGGGGCAGAGGTCATATTTATGTGGGGTTTTTATCAACAAGCTAACTTTTATGCAAATGCTTTAAATAGTTCTTTTAATACATCAAAAACTTTAGGGAAAATTCTAATCCTAACTGTTCAGTGGAAATTCCCTCTTTGTAGGAAAGAGACAGAGCTGCTCGGATAATTCAAAAATCTGCAATAAACTTCCTGTCTCGTCGACGCTTCCTGAAGAAAGTGAATGCAGCAGTTATCATCCAGAAGCACTGGAGAAGATACTTAGCCAGGATGACTCTTTTAAATCTGAAAAAAACAAAACTGGAGGAATCCAGAAGTAAATCTGCCACAGTCATTCAGGTAATATGATCTAAAGTGAAATTACAGAGCAAGGAAACCCTCTGAAACCTAAGAAAAAGGCTTGCTCATTTGTTCTGCTTGCAGCAAACAATGTCTTTGTGAAAATGTAATATTCCCCCTTCCTCTGCAGTCCCCTCCCTTTTGAGGTATTTTGCTGACTTTCTCTCTTCAGAGAGACATGGTAATTGACAATCAGTGTATAATTTGTTATACAATAAACATTAAAACACTGAGCCTTAAACCAGTCAACATAAGGATTGATCAGATTGTGTTGGCTTGCCTCTTTGCAGCTGCTGAATGTTACCAAAGAAGCTTTAAAAAAAATAAATAATTACTCTCCTTTTATTATGTCACCTGTGGTGGGCATGTTCAAAATGGCAAACTTTAGTTATCAGTTGGTAGTTGAGCCGTTAATTTAGTTTCTCAAGATACTTTCCCCTCTATTACCAAAAGCTTAATATGGCATTCTTAAAGCACTTTTTTTGGAACAGAGATTAAAGAATCACTGACTTATCTAATACTTTAAAAGGCAATCTTTTGTTCCCTAGACAAATTTAGCTTTTTCCCCAGAATTTAAATTGCTTAAAAAACAATGATCCAAGCATTTGGCTTTTTTTTTTTAATTTTCCAAATATTGGGCTTCAGTCTTCCTAGGGCTTAAGAGATCTTAAAAAGTCCGATGTCAGTAGTTCTCAAATTTAGGCTTAACTGGAGATATGATGAAAATACTATTTTTTCTGCTTTTTCCTGCAGGCTTATTGGAGGAGATACTCTGCTAGGAAAAGATATTTACAGCTAAGATACTATGTTGTCTTTGTACAATCAAGGATAAGGATGGTGAAATCTGTTGCTGCATATAAACGAATTCTTTGGGCTACTGTTACAATCCAAAATCATCTGCGTGCATCTAAGTTGGCAAAAAAAGATCGGCAAAGATATGAAACCTTAAAGTCTTCAGCACTTACTATTCAGTCCGCATTCAGAAGATGGAGAAAGCACAAAATTCAACAGAAAATTAAAGCAACTTTAGTGCTTCAGACTTATTTCCGAAAATGGCAATCTTCAAAACTGGCTAAAAGAACGAAGGCTGCCCTTGTCATACAGTCTTGGTACAGGATGCACAGAGATCTGAAGCACTATCTGCGTGTTAAGCAAAGTGTTATCAAGATTCAGGCTTGGTACCGCTGTCAGCTGGCTAAACGTATTTACCAGGAACACAGGGCAAAAATAGTGACAATTCAACAGCATTACAGAGCTTATAAACTAGGAAAAACTGAAAGAGAGCACTATTTGCAAAAGCGTGCGGCAGTGGTAGTTCTCCAAGCTGCTTTTAGAGGCATGAAGGCTCGTAAACTATACAGGCAAACAAAAGCAGTTTGTGTTGTTCAATCACTGTGGAGAATGAAGAAAGAGAAATTACTATTTCTAAGGTTAAAAAAATCTGTTACTACATTGCAGTCACACGTGAGAAAATACCAACAAGTGAAAAGATACAAAGAGATGAAAAATGCTGCTTCTGTAATCCAGGCTTGGTATAGGGCACATGCCTCCCGTAAAAAAGCAGCTGCTTCTTTCCAGAGGATGCGTCTGGCTGCTGTTGTCCTACAGTCTGCCTACAGAGGAATGAAAGCTAGGAAAGAGGCTCGCATATTGAGATCTGTGATAAAAATTCAGTCAAATTACCGTGCTTATATTGTCCGGAAGAGATTTAAATACTTGAAAGATGCAACAGTGAAGATTCAAGCTTTTGTAAAGATGAGGCAAGCACGTAAGAATTATTGTGCGTTAAGAGAGGCAACGCTTTATGTTCAGCGACGGTATCGGTCTCATAGACATGCTCTTCAACTTAAAGAAGATTATAGGAAACTGAAGGGAGCTTGCATAAGAATTCAAGCAGTAGTTCGAGGCTATCTTGTCAGGAAACAAATGCAAAGGTTGAGGGAGACTGCAGTATTCCTCCAGGCACGCTACAGAATGAGAAGAGACAGGCAAAGTTATTTAAACATCTATCGTGCTGCTGTTGTCATTCAAAAACATTATCGTGCATACAAAAAGCAGCTGTGTCAGAGGCAGGAGTTCTTACAAGTTAAAAAAGCAGTCGTGTGCTTACAGGCAGCCTGCAGGGGTTATAAAGCACGC
Organism: Calidris pugnax; assembly: GCF_001431845.1. Taxonomy (NCBI): domain Eukaryota; kingdom Metazoa; phylum Chordata; class Aves; order Charadriiformes; family Scolopacidae; genus Calidris; species Calidris pugnax. The sequence goes on along the minus strand of NW_015090852.1, from coordinate 6,835,467 downwards.
AAAAATCTTAAACTTGAATACAGAGCTGCTGTTAAAATTCAGACTGCTTTTAGAGCTCACGCTGCAAGAACGAAATATAAGGCAATGGTTGAGGCCTCCATTGTGGTTCAGAGGTGGTACAGAGCTTGTAAGACTGGCAACAGGCAAAGACTGAACTTCTTCACGACAAGAGCGGCGGTGCTTTCTTTACAAGCAGCTTTTCGAGGCTGGAAGGTACGAAAGCAGATCCGAAGACAATGTGTTGCTGCTACTAAGATACAGGCTGCCTTCAGAAAATTCATGGCTTTGAAAAAATTCAGACGTATGAACCACGCTGTGCGAACTATCCAAAAGCATTACAGAGCCAGTGTCATAGGCCAGAAACAACGGCAAGAATACATTCAGCTGCGTAACTCTGTAGTGCGTCTTCAGGCATTATGGAGAGGGAAAACTGTGAGAAAAACAATTCAAAAGAAACATAATCTTGCAACAGTTATTCAGTCCTATTACAGAATGCACGTGCATCAACTAAAGTATAAGAAACTAAGACAAGCCACTCTAGTGATTCAGAAATACTTTAGAGCTTACTGTATGAAAAAAACCCAACGTGCAATTTATCTAAGAACAAAGGCAGCTGTGTTAGTCTTGCAGTCTGCTTACCGGGGCATGACTGTGAGGAAACAATTGAGCAAACTAAACAAAGCTGCTACAATTATACAAGCTGCCTTCAAATCTTACCTGGTCAAAAAGGACTATGAAAGACTGAGATTTGCAGCTATAGTAGTTCAAAGGCGTTATCGTGCAACTATTCACACTAAGTGTGAAAAGCAGAAATATTTGTCTTTAAAAGAAGCCACTCTCAAAATGCAGGCAATGTATAGAGGTGTAAAAGTTAGACGACAAATTCACTGTATGCATCGAGCAGCTGTTTGTATCCAAGCCACGTTTAAGATGCATTGCATGAGCGTAAAATATCAGGCAATGAGAATGGCAGCAATTATAATTCAAAGACAATACAGAGCATTTTGTTTAGGCAAAGTAGAACGTAAGAAGTACTTGGAGCTAAAGAAGTCTGTCATTATTCTTCAGGCTGCCTATAGAGGCATGAAGGTCCGACAGAACTTAAAAACTTTACATCAGTCAGCAGCAGTAATACAGTCTTACTATCGAATGCACAAACAACAGAAGGATTTCAGAAAATTGTTGCTGGCAACTAGGCAGATTCAGCAGTGGTTCCGTGCTTGTAAGGAGCGAGATACACAAGTTTACAACTATATGATTATGAAAAGTGCTACGCTGCGTATCCAGGCTGCGTTCCGTGGTATGAAAACAAGAAGACTTTTAAGAACTCTGAATGAATCAGCTGCACTTATTCAAAGAAGATTTAGAACTTTTATCCAAAGAAAACATTTTCTTTCCATTAAGACAGCTGCTATTGTAATTCAGAGGAAATACAGAGCAACAAAACTAGCAAAAATTCAACATCAAAAATATCTCTCTTTCCGTAATGCTGCTGTTATCATACAGTCTGCTTACAGAGGCTTTGTAGTAAGAAAAAAAATCCAGCAGATGCATCAAGCTGCTACAGTTATTCAAGCAACGTTAAGAATGCATAAAACTTATATTTCTTATAAAGCTGTCAGGCTTGCTTCAGTAATCATACAGCAACATTATCGTGCTTACAGAGAAGGGAAGCGTGTGAGAGAAAGATACTTAAAAATGTACAATTCTGTTTTAGTTCTTCAAGCTGCCTATAGAGGAATGAAAACAAGATGCCTCTTGAAGAAAAGACACGAGGCAGCACTTATCATACAGAGAAACTACCGAATGTATAGGGAGTACCGCCATTACAGAAGAGTTCAGTGGGCGACCCAGCTAATACAGAAGAGATACAGAGCCAATAACCTGAAGAAAATTGCAGTACGGCATTACTCTGCATTAAAGAAAGCAGCAACTTGTATTCAGAAGGCTTTTCGAGACAGGCAGGCCAGAAAACGTCATCAAGAAATGCACTGTGCTGCTGTTGTCGTTCAGAAAAATTTTAAAGCTTTTAGAGAACGTCAAAGGTATCTCTCTCTTAAAGCCGCTGCTCTTGTCTTTCAGAGAAGATACAGAGCTTTGATTCTGTCAAGACAGCATACTTCGGAGTACCTTTCTCTTCGCAGAGCAACTGTTTGTATCCAGGCTGTGTACAGAGGTATCAGAGTGCGGAAGAGTATTGAGCATATGCATTTAGCTGCGAGTACAATACAGTCAGCCTACAAAATGCACAGGACTAGAAGGTCCTATCAAAGGATGAGAATTGCAGCTATTGTTATACAGAACTACTATCGATCCTACGTTAAAGGAAAGAATCAACGACAGAAATTTCTGACAATGAAGAATTCTGCTCTTGTTATTCAAGCATCATATAGAGGCATGAAGGAACGGCAGAAACTGAAAATCATGCATGTTTCAGCAATTGTAATACAGTCTAGTTATCGCATGTACATACAACGTAGATATTACAAACAGTTGTGCTGGGCTGTCAGAGTTATACAGCAAAGGTTCAGAGCCAAAATAGCAAAAGCAGCTGACATGGAAAACTATGCAAAACTGAAAAAGGCTGTCATTTGCCTTCAGTCTTCTTTTCGTGCTAAAAAAGCTAGAGAGCTGTATAAAACCAATGTTGCTGCACGGCGCATACAATCATTCTTAAAAATGCGTGTAGAGAGGAGGCGTTTTCTTGAAAAGAAAGCAGCAGCTATAATGATCCAGTCCATGTTCCGATGCCAGAGAACAAGGACTCGCTATAAGTTGATTCAGAGTTCAGCAGTTGCTATTCAGAGGTGGTACAGAGCATGTCACAGGGCTCGTTTACAGAAAGCAGAGTATTCTGCTCAAAGACGAGCAATAGTAATTATTCAGTCTGCCGTCCGTGGTATGAAAGCAAGAAAAATAGCAAGACGGATACGAGCTGCAAGAAAGATTCAGTCTTTTCTTCAGATGGCTGTGCAGCGTAGAAAGTTTATTCAACTTAGAACAGCAGCTGTTACAATACGAGCCTATTACTTAATGCATAAAGCTAAATCACAGTATACAAACTACAAAAAAGCAGCAGTTGTCTTACAACGATGCTACCGATCCCGCTTGACTGTGAGATACCAAAGAACAACTTATTTACAAACCCGGAGGAACATTATCATTGTGCAGGCTAGAGTCAGAGGATTCATTGAAAAGAAGAGGTTTCACAGAATTAAAGAAAGCACAATAAAAATTCAGGTACTTTTGAATGGGTAGTGCTGCTTTTGGGGTGGTTTGGTTTTTTTTTTATTCTTTTGTGGGTTTCATAAGATTACTGCTCTTGGAAACAGCAGTTTATATGTTAAAGTAGAATAAATTTCTGAAGTATTATTCTACGTGGCAGGTGTATAAAGCTTAGTACCACAGCAATGAGTCTCAGTTCAGCTCTGTTTTGTCTTTCCATGCTGAGCTACTTATCTTAAAAAATTAACACCTCTTTTTTCTTGTTTCTCCTCTAGAATTTTACAACTTCAAATGAGTTCTGATACTTGTGTGTTTTTCTGTGGTTCTTTTAAGACTATTTTTGTCCTAGCTGGCTTTCATATATATAAATATTAGTAGTTCTAAGGAACATTTTCTTTGATTAGGATGTGAATGAAAGCTGTCTTGGTATGTTGAAATGAGTAGGCACTGGTATTGGGTATGAAGTGAAGTAAATGTCAAAAAAGACATGACTGCTGCATTCTTTAAGACTTAGGAAGTCAGGAGTAAATCAATCACGTTAGTTCTTTTAGATTTATTGAATGGCCCCAGACTAATTTGAGTGCCTAGCTAGTATTTTGAAGAGAAATGTAAGGAGAGAAATTGTGTTCTTACTGCATGTTTCAGTGGTTACCTTGAGTGGCACCACATGAAACTTAGTGTGCAGCTGTATCTGTGGTTTCTCAGAGGCACTCCAGAAAGTGGGCAATATTTAGTTTCATGTTTTTTCTTTCTATCATCAATGCAATAAGTGTGTTCAGCAAGAAGTAATGATAATTGTTTAATCTCCAAGTAGCAAGATAAATACCCATCCAGTGTGAGTTCAAAGAGGTTTAAAAGACTATTTACTCTGAAGTGCTTTTTCAATTATTTTTTTGTTGTTGAGAATGAGGGGGAAAAGTATGTTTCCTTCTTCTTTATATTAATTATGATTTGTATGCAGTGGGAGTACCCTTTTTTACCCCTCTTTTCTTCTGGGAAAAGCTTTAAGTGACTTTCTGTGGTGGCCTTAGTTATTTAGTTATTTTACCCTAAAGGAAGAGGTTTCTCTTCAGGGTATTATTGGCATGAAAGGAATTTTTCTCCCCCAGATCAGGGAAGAAAGGGAAATAAATAATCTCTCATAATTTCTTAGGTTGCTATTACTATCTGGTTGAAATAGATAAGAAAACAGGTGTGCCTTCCTTATCTCCATGTTTTTTGAGGGGAAGTGTCAGCTTCTTAGTTATTTTCTGAATGTTTAATTTAAATATCCTGAACAATACATGTATGATTACTTTGCTTAAAAGATAGAAAACAATGATTAATGGGGAAATTGAAAATATATTTACTTACAATTTGTTTCTCTAACAAGCCAGTGAGTACAGCTGTACTTTAAAATATGCAAACATCATTCCAGTCAATACCATGCAAGTTGTGAAGTATTCTTTGTCTTTGTCTTTTTTAAGGCATTTTTCCGGGGATTTATTCAGAGACAGAAATACCTTCAGTGGAAGTTTTCTGCTGTATTAATACAACAGCACTACAGAGCCCATCGAATGCGAAATATTGAACAACAAAGGTACCATCAAATGAAAAGAGCTGCCATTAGAATTCAGGTAATCCCAGACAGTGTTTTTTGTTGTTGTTTGCTCTCTCTTATATTTGTTTCTTTATGACATATTTATTTTTACAGATGTTAGAGTGGCATTTGTGGTATTTCCCTGAATGCATTTCACTTGCCACAGAAAACATCCTCAAGACATGAGAAATTAGATACTTGTAATATTGTAGAGATAGAATTCCTAAAAGCCTGTTGTGCTAATGTGACTTTTTACTTTTAATTTTGTTTGTTCCATTAAACAACAACAAAACAATAATCAAATTTTGAATTTTTTTTTTTCTTTTTATATACTTAATAGGCATCATATAGAGGATATAAAACCAGGCAGTGGGTTAAAAAAATGAGAGCAGCACAAGTAATTCAAGCCTGGTTCCGGGGCTGGAGAGCACGAAAGGAATATGCATCTGTGGTAAAAGCTACACGTGTTATTCAGAGTCACTTCAAAACAAAACAGCAGCGGACATGGTAATACTGAATTTCATATTAATTTCTCTACTTTCAAAGCTTTTATTAGATAATTATTTAGTACTGATTTGCACTCTATGAAATGCCTATAGATTCTCAGGCTCTGACCCTGCAGCATATATGTGAAGGGCATGAACATAATCCTGGGATTATTCTTTTGCACGAGACTTTTTTTATGTTTAAATATTTTTCTGGACTGGAAGCTACCTCACAAACTTAAATTATGCATATTGGGGATCTAGAAAGGGTAGGCCTTGATCTTCTTTTTCTTTTTTCTTTTTTTTGTTTTTTCTTTTTTGTCTTTCTCTTTTTTTCTTTTTCTTTTCTTTTTTCTTTTTTTTGTTTTTTTAAAGGAATGATGTTCTGGATATTGTTAAAGTTGCAGCATAAAACTAATAGGATGAAAACCTATTTTTTTATAATGGAATCGTTAAATTAGTTTGTGTTTATTTTGCTGTCAGTTTTGCAATAAATGCTGTGCTAGATCAGCCTGATAGCTCATCTTGGTCAGAACTGTGTCCTCTGCCAGTAGCAGTAGAAGATGCTGTTTAAGGGAGAGTACGTTAACCTGAACACTCTCTAAGTTCCTCCCTCCACACCCAGGCTTGTTAGATTACGGATGCTAGAATTTACATCTTTGCCTATTCCCTTTATTATTCTTTCATGGACCTGGTGTGTGTCAATTTGTCTAGTGCCTTTCAAATGGCTGCCTTTGTCTCCAACCTCCTTTGGCAGCAAGTTGTGGAAGTACCTACTGTGGAAAACCAGAAAGTATCTTCTATTTTATATCAGTCTTTCTGCCGATGTTGCCAGGTATCCCCTTGTTCTAGTGTTCCAAGATTAGATTGACAACAGCTCTGCTTTCACAATATCTATCTTAATAATTTTGTAAGTCTTCACTATTTTCTTTCTTAAAAAATGCAAGTGTTCTTAATTTTTGGAAAAAATCTAAAGTGCATTTTCATGTTAGGTTTTTGAAAATGAAGTTCTGCGTACTTTGCATTCAAAGAAGATGGAGAGCAACCCTTACTGCACGAATGATTCAACGTCAGTTTCTGGCAACTAAGAATGCTGCAGTTACAATTCAGTTGGCATATAGACAGTACCGGGCTAGAAGACTTTTAAGAAAGGTATGTTTTCCCTTGCATTCTGTTGTGTCATTGGTTTGTTTTATTTTTTTAAAGTTTTCAATGTATTTGAGTGATGTTTGTCACCAACGTGCAGAAGTATAGAAAAGAAAAAAGGTGGGGCCAGAACCAAGATTGTTCAAATCACAGCTGTTCAATCTTCAAATTATTAGATTTCCTTTTTGCTGTGATCAAAGAGGTTGATTCTTGTTTTTGAACAGTTCCAACTCTTAAATTATACCTGTCTTTGCTGAAAACAAGGTAAAAAGTAAAATTTTCTGCTGGCTTTACTGCTCACAAATGATTAAGTTAAATTGCCTGTATTTTTACCACATTTAAGTATGGGAAAAGAGCTTACAAATTGTTAGACTGCATTTTTATATGAACTAGTACCACATGAGTTTGTTTGTGTTTTTTTTTTCTTTTTTCTTTTATGATGGAAAGAAAATATCTAGAACCAAAATATAAATGTATATTGACTGTGACAGGAATGAACAAAAGTTTGATTATCAATGCATTCTTTAAAATGTTTTTCAGAAGCTTCAAGCTGTATGTTTGATCCAAAAAATATACAGAGGTTTCAAGGCAAGAAGGAAATTTGAGCAACAAAAAGCTGCTGCTATAATTATCCAAAATCATCTGAGGGCTTGGCAGAAAGGCAGGCTTCAACTTATGAAATACAACAAAACTAGAAAAGCTGTCATTAAACTGCAAGCACTTGTACGGGGTTATTTAGTCAGAAAAAAGGTTGGTATATTTCAAATTAAATCTATACTTTTGATGTAAATTCTCTCTAGAGCTGTGTCAGCATTAATTCTGGGTAGCAGGAAAAGGAAAACTTGACCTCTTGTTGTTGAACTCAAATTCTTGTCGACTGCTTTGAGAATTGGGTTGGTCAGAATAGATCAGAATACAGTTTGACCCTTTTCTCACAATCCTTTTCAACTAAAATAGGTCTTCATTGCTGGGTGGTTTGGTTTTTTTAGCCTCTGAGATCTGACTGGTACTCCTGCACACACACGCTTCAGATGGAACTGTCCTCTGCTGTATATTAATGTTGTTCCTTACAATCACTTCTGTGTTATTGTTTAGACTAGAGACTGAGTACTGAAGAAAGGTAGCTTATGTAGTTCCAAAGTAATGACTTCTGAGGTGATTCTTCAGCATCTAATAGTATATTGCTGTGTACTATGGCCTTTGCATAGATGATCAGCTACCTCTGAGTATGAAAATTAATGATGTTCCTTGTTATCTTTCTACAGATTTCAGAGCAAAAGAGACTACTTTATTTTGCAGCAGCTGCTTATCATCATATCTCTGCAATTAAAATTCAAAGGGCGTATAGGATTCACCTCATCTTAAGACTTGCACAAAAACAGATCTCGTCTGTTCTTATAATACAGGTTAGTCTAATTAAGGACAAATGTTTTTCTGTAACATACTCTTAATTTCTTTTCTGTCAGCTAGGCTGTAGCACTAAGACACTCTAGTTCCTTCACATGCAAAAATAAAGAAAATTATAGAGACTATGATTTATTAAGTAGTGCTGCTTGTACCCAGCGAAGCATAATAAGAGATCTCAGCAGGCTCTGGAGGCTTAAGCACTTGAAAGCTGAGGATGGATGGGAAAGTTTGTTTCCTTGAGCCACTCAAGCTTGCTGAAGGAATCTGAGTGCTCTCTTAGTCTAATTCTTTACATCCTGCTGGAAGCAGGAAAGATCGTGAAGGATCATGAAATGAAGAGCATCTCCTTACACAAAGAATCACCTGAGACACAGTGATCCATTTGGTTGGACGTTTCTAACCTGCCAGTGTGCCAAAACTTGTCTAAGTTGCAGCATTTTTAATATAACTACGTCTTCTCTGAAAGCAAGATCAAAAATCAGGTCTGCATTGCAGCACAGCCTAATAGTAAAAATTATCTTCAGGTCTCCAAACTGACCTTTAGCTTAGTCCCAATTAGCATTAGGTGAATGGAGAAGCCGAAACGGGAACTCTGAAATAGCTGTTCTCTAGTCAAGGATGGTATGACAAACTTTGTCCTGCTACTATCCATATATACAGATCTGTTAATCTCTCACCAGAAGTTTTATTTTCCCCTTACAGCAAGAGTGAGTGGGTGGAAGAGGTTGGGTTTTTTTGGTTTTTTTAGATTTGGCATTTACAGTACTGTATCACCCTTCTCTGTACATAGAAGGGAAGAAATAGCTGGTAAATGAGAAAAATGGAGTGATGGGTTCTCCTTAAAAGCCAGCCAACAGAAAGACTCAGGAGAGAGTAATGCTGGGCACGAGTATGAACTGGGAGAGGAGTGGCTGTCACGCAGCCATGGAGAAAGGGATCTGGGGGTGCTGGTTGACAGCAGGCTCAATGCAAGTCAGCAGCCTGCCCTGGCTGCCAGTCAAAAGAGGTGATGATCCCACTGTGTTCAGCGTTGGTGTGGCCTCACCTTGAGTACTGAGCGCAGTTCAGGGCATCACAATTTAAAAAGGATGTTAAGGTACTCACATGCATCCAGAGGAGGGCAACAAAGCTGGTGCAAGGACTGAAAGGGATGTCCTTCGAGGGGCAGCTAAGGACTTTACGTTTGTCTAGTTTGGAGAAAAGAAGGCTGAGGGGAGACCACTTTGCTCTCTACAGCTTTCTGAGAAGTGGAGAGAGTGGTACTGATCTCTTTTCTCTGGTATCCAATGATAGGTCATGTGGGAATGGTTCAAAGATGCTTCAGGGGAGGTTCAAACTGGACATTAGGAAGCATTTCTTTAACAGATGGTCAAACACTGGAACAGGCTTCCTAGAGAGGTGGTCGCTGCCCCCTGCCTGTGAGTGTTTGAGGCATTTGGATAATGCCCTTAATAACTGTTATGGTTTGAGAAAACCCATAAAAATTTCTTGCCATTTAGAGGATTATAATATCACCTAATGACCCCCTTCCCACCCAGAAAGGGGAATTGGGGAACACAAAGAAACACAAGGGTTGAAATATAGATAGAGTAAGACTAAATAATTAACAATAATGCTAAAGAATCAGTATTAATCCCAATACTGATATAAGATATATAAGAATTATACTCAGCCAATTCTATCAGCAGGAAGCTGTGCACTCCCAGCAGTGGATGGCAAGTGTCGGGCACTGCGAGTGCTGCGGCTTCTGGAGGAAGGTAAGGGCTCAGGGGCCCAGCACTGGGGCAAGAAGTTCTCTGGATCTGCTGCCATCAAGGGAGAGAGAAATATGCAGCAAACTATTCTAATTTATATTGAATGTGATGTTCATGGTATGAAATAATGCTGTTGACCAGCCTGGGTTGAATGCCCAGGCCTTGCTCCTCCTCGTCCCTGTACCTGGCAAGGCTCAAAAACACCAAGACCTTGAATCCCACAGAGCCTAGCTGGCTATAAAGTAAATGTTTTCATGAATTCAGACACTAGAGTCTTCTAAAAGTGCAGTTTTCCCCAGCCTTATAAGAAAAGTTAGTCCTGTGTTGCTGAACCCAGGACAATAACATGCTTTAACTTTTGGTCAGGCAGTTGGACTAAATGGATAGTTGTAGGTCCCTTCTAACTGAAAAACTATTTTGTTTTCTATAGGAATGCTTCCCTAACTGCTCCTAGTTAAGATTTCATTTTGCGGTCTTGCACTTCAGCTACCCCAAGGCCAGTCAGAGCTGTGGTGTGGTGCTTATATGAGTGAAAGTGATGTTTATAGTGCCTCTATCTGTCAAAGCTCACGTTAAAGTAGTTCTTCAATTTTTTGCCAATGCTTGTTTAGGATGGAAAAAGGGAATTTAGGGAAGATTCATTAAAAAATAAATAAAAATGTACTTTAATTTTAAACAGAGATGGTTCCGAGCAAAAATGCAACAAAAGAGATTTCTAAGAGATTATCAAAGAATCATTCAATTACAACGTGTGATTCGAGGGTGGCTAAAACACAGAAATGATGCAGCAACCGTAATCCAGCGAAATGTACGAAGGTTCCTTGCCTGCAGACAGAGGAGAAAATTTGTGGTTGGAATAACTAAATTTCAGGTAAATTTCTCTTGTGAGAAAGCTACAATATTTTTATTTAATTTATTTTATTTTTCTCCCATGGGTTTTTGGGGAGAGAAACAATGTTTACTTTCGTTGGTATATTTATCAGTTAAATTGCAAGTCAGGTCAGCTTCAGTTTGGATATCAGAGCTAAATGCAAACAGATCCTGAGGTAACATTAAGCAGATACTGGTTGAGGTGACTTATGTGGGAGTGTGTGTGAAATGTATATGCATGTTTGGTTTGGTTTTTTTGTCTTGAAAATCCAGTATTGGGAAGATTAAACACTGAATGGTTGTTACTTAAAAATTAATAACCAAAGTAATTAAATACCTTGTGAGACATGTAAAATAGATTTGGAGTGGTAATAGAAGTTCAATTCCATTGTCTTCACAACTTTTTTTTCTCTTTGTGAAATTCCCTTTCTGTAGGCATTGTGGAGAGGATATTCTTGGAGAAAAACCAATGACACGGCAAAGATTAAAGCTTTAAGATGCAGCATAGAAAAAGCTAACAAAAAAAGCAGAGAAGAAAACAAATTGTGTAACAGAACTGCAATTGCTATTGAACACCTTCTAAAATACAAACATCTCTCTTATATTATTGCAGCATTAAAGCATCTCGGTGAGTATTTTGTTCTATTGTGACTGATAGAATTCCAGTGATGATAGAAACTGGAATTTTTCAGCTGAGAAGAGTTCATAATGACATTTAATCTTTCTGCATGATTGTAAAACCTGAACATATTAGAGTATAATGGGGCTTTTTTTCCAGACTAAAATGAGATTCTAGATTTTGGAACAATATGAAAATAGTTATCTAGAGAAAGGAAATCCTGTATGATTGCTCTGATTTCCTGGCAGCCCTAGTAATACTATGCCTTACATAAGTCAATTATATTCACTATCAGTATATATTCTCCACAGATTACTTGGTCTGTTTAATTTTTAGTCTGGAATATTAAAAGTATTAATTTAGAAAGACTTGTTTCAGTCAATAATTGTGGTCTTTACCTCTTTGCGCTTCTATTTAAAAATAAGGAATAAAACTGGTTTGCGATTGAATTGCTTGAGCTTCAAAGTTTACTGTTGTGGGTTTTTTTGTTTGTTTTTTTTTTTTAATTATCACAGAGGTGTCTACCAGGCTGTCTCCCCTCTGTTGTGAAAATATGGCCCAGAGCAGAGCAATCTTCACTATTTTTGTTCTGATTCGAAGTTGCAACCGGAGTGTTCCATGCATGGATGTGATCAGATATTCAGTTCAGGTTCTACTGAATGTTTCAAAGGTAACTTTAATATTTTCTTTTGCAGATTTATAGCTGTAGATTAGTTCATTGTAGTTTTTAATTATCCATAAAATTTCTGAATGAAATTGAAACACCAAAATTAATAGTTTTGAATAAAAAAAGGTTCTGAATATTAACTGTATTATTTTGAAACCAATTATCTACTTGTAATAATTATGATTTAATTTTCCTTTTGGCAAAAGAAAATGACTCCATGGACTTTCAAGTAATAATTTTTACTTTTAACTGATTACATTGCAAGGTATCCCAAATATTGCATGAAACTGTATAGAAATGGAAAACTAGTAGTTAGGATAGCTCTGAAGTTGTTTTTTTTTAGGTTAGAAATGTATATGTTCCATAAGACAGGCTACTTCTCCAAATTTTTGTCACATAATAGGCTATATTTACACTTTTTGATTTCTTACAGAACAGATTATTTTCATAACTACTTGAAGTTGCTTCCGTACTGTAGTAGTACTGTAGTTCTTCAGTACAGATTGACTGTTCTAGAGTTTTGTTACTTTGAGATCTAAAATATTTGCTAATCATAATTTTTGATCATATATCCATTGTACACACATTTACATTCAAATTCTTTTATTTTTATTTCAGGAAACTATTATCATTTAGGCTAAACTTGTTTTTAAATTTTGCTAAATTTATTAGAATTTATTGCTCTATTTTAAATGTAAAATCAGATTCCATGGCCCTCTAAACAAGGAGGGAAGCACAAAGGGCAGCTTTTTGTAACCTGTTACAATGCTGTAATATACAGAAGTGATTTTTATGGCTTGGATGCCAGATCAATTATAGATTTTGTCTATAATTGGGGAGGATATGGATTTTGCTTTTCCGTCTAACCCCAAAGGTATTTGAAAGATCTGTATAAACTCTCTTGTCTCTTTTTTATATAACAGTATGAAAGAACTACTCAAGCAGTTTATGAAGCAGAAAACTCTATAGATACATTACTAGACCTACTGCAAATTTACAGAGGGAAAGCTGGTGACAAAATTTCAGAGAAAGGAGGAAGCATTTTCACAAAGACCTGTTGTTTGTTGGCCATCCTTTCAAAGGACTCGAAAAGAGCTTTGGTAAGACTTAAGTGTTTTGGGTTTAATAATTTGATCTAATATGTTTCTCTTGCATGTTTTGGTGGTGTTTGTAATTTTTTTTTCTCTCAGTCTCTACCGTACCTATTATGACTGTACTATTAATTATCACTAAACCCTGATTTTAAAAAAATGCTTTTGCAAGATGGTGGAAACACTGTTTTGTGCTTTGTGTGCCCTGGTCACCCAGAGCTATTCAAGAAGACATTGAGGTTCTGCTCCTGCAGTCCTTACAGGGTCATGATACTGCAAGCCCTACTTTCCACAGGGTTTTAATGACTTTCTAGCAATTGCTTAGCATTAGATGTGGTTTAGTTGCCACTTCAATTTTTGTTCCATTTCTGAAAGTTTACTGTTCCTTTTGAGGTAAAGTTAAGATCTTTATTTCCAGTAACAACTGGCAACATATAATTGTCTGTGCCTTTGTGTTGACATGCACTATTTTAACAGAGAAATAACCTGGTTCTGAAAGAAATTTCCTTTGTTCTTGCCTATTGCTAGAATCCCTAGTAAAGTTATTAGGGTAGTCTGGGTTCTAGGCTATATATTCAGTAGCTGTTAGTCCTTCAGATATTAGCACTTCAGTTATCCAGTCACCTCTGACCATTGCATTATTCTTTCATTGCTATGAAGATGGGTGCAAACACTAATTTGTGCCTCTGTACCAATAATTGAAGGCAGTTGCCAATGACATATGTGACATTTAGTTTTAATGAGAGATTAGTAAAATCTGACTTGTAAGAGCTTGAATTTTCTGAGATCTGATCTTTTACTGTTATGCAGCTTACGTATTTTGAAAGCATTAGACCACTGACTTGTAGGTGTGCTGGGTTTAAAGCGGCTTCACTGCACTTGTGGGTAGCAGTTAAATTATAACCATTTGGTTTTCATTGAAAAAAAAACAGATTTGTTGATTTGTTAAGTTGCTTTCGAACTTGTAGTACTAACTGTGTGCTTTTCTCAGGAAATCCGAAGCATGCCAAGAACTGTTAGTTGCATTCAAAGCCTATATAAACTTACAGCTCATAAACACAGAGTGGATGCAGAGAGAACACTGGTGAAGCAGAGAACAAACACTTTAAGTGCAACTTCCTTTGTTCCTGTAACTCCACTGAGAATAAAAACGGTTTCAAGGTAAGAGCTTAAAAATTAGTCTGCTGGTTTTGCTGTGTCAGTATAATATTTTAATGACAAGCCACTCTTATTTTCACAGAATTAAACCAGACTGGGTTTTGAGGAAAGATAACATGCAAGAAATTGTGGATCCTCTGCAAGCAATTCTGATGGTGATAGATACGCTTGGTATTGCCTGCTACTGAAATGTAAATGATGTATATGAAAATGTATTTGTACAGCATGTATGTAGTCGGCAGCTAAATGATTTTAAAAGACAGTAAATAAGTGTCAAGCTATCCTTGAAAATGTTTTTTCAAATTGCAATTAAAATTTCTGTAATTTTTTTATATGTATACAGCTTTATAAATTGTATTTTGTACTACTACTTAAAGGAATTGTACAATAAAGTCATAAGCCCTGGAAATTTCATTAGTGCAGTACTGATTCATTATCACACACTGCGAATCTTAAAAATAGCATGGGATTCCTCACTGATTAAATCTTGTAGAATGCTATTAAAACCAGTTGTTTGCGTGGGACAAACAACTGGCTTGTGCGTGGGTTGTTGTGCTGGCTTGTCTGATCTGGAGAGGTGTAAGTAGGAAGAGGCATAGGCTGTTTTGCGGGAGCTTGGACTTACTTTCTAGTAAGATTTTCAGGGATCATATGTGACTGTAGGGAAAATTTTTTATTTTTTATTTTTTTTTAAATTCACATTTTTTCTAAACAATACAAGATTATAGTAGAACAATGGGATATTGTAAGGGTGAATTTAGAAATTGTGACCTGATATTTTAAGGGAGGTGATTTGTGAGTGATTTCTTCCTATCAAGTGAGCAGTACATACAAGGACACGTCTCATCTGGCTGAACAGAGGGTGTTCGTCCTGGCATCTCCCTTACCTTGTGCCTCGGAACTGCGTTTTCTTCAAGCAAGGCCAGGACAGCAAAAACTGTAAAATTATACCCTTCTACTCCCAAATTTAAGATTATGTCTCCCAAGGGTGGAATGTGATGGTACATCAACTGGTAGCCATTACTCAGTTTGGTGATAATGCATTGTAAATAAGATCCTTTGTTTGTTTGTTTGTTTAAAACAAGACTCCAAGGGTACTAACTGTATACAACAAAACCCAACAGTCAGATAATCCTAGTGGGTGTGTACTTAACATAAGAGCCTCCAGAATGAATAATATATAAAATGCAACTGACTGGTTATATAGGGGTAGGCTGGAGGATGGGGAGAATTTTCTGTTTCCTCCTATTTCAGCCAAGGTAAATAATCTGATAACGGAATGCCCTTTAAACCTAGAACTCAGGAGGTTCTGAAGGGAACAGTGTTCAATTAGTTAAATTATTCCATAAGCTTGTTGCCTGGTTTCACTGTAAAATGATACATTCTGTCGTCTTTACTGATGTAGAGCATGTCAAATGGAAGCTGAATTCTGCGAGTCTAGTGTTAAGGTATTTGGAGAACTAAAATAAATGAAATTAGTGTTCAGTGAAATAACATGTTACAAAATACCAGGGACACCAAGTCATTCGTGGTTCCCTTTGAATAGCCAGTTAATTATTTACGAAAGTAATACTTATAGAGTTTTCACAGGTGGTGGAAGCTGTTGATGGAAGCAGTAATGAAGATGAGATGTAAAAGCTGTTTTTTCTTGCTAGTTATGATGTACTCAGGCAAGCTCTTTGCAGAAGGTAAATACACTGAATGCTACTGTTAATAATTGTACATTGAATCTAGAACGTGCACTTTAAACTAACTTAAGTCTTTCTTATCTTTACCAAGAGTAAATACTGTTTTTTAAATGTAATTTTGTTGTGAGATAGCTGATGATCATGACTCAACTGTCGCTGTAGCTCAGGGCTACAAATTCAAAAGCTATAATATTGAAAGGTTCAGACTTTTATTCAAGAAAAAGTTTCTTTTGAAATTTATTTGGGTGGGTTTGAGGCACTTATACAAATTAAATTTTGTTCTATTAAAACATTTTATATATTGTGCTAAGTGTCTTGGTGATTGTAGTGTTTTGGCTTATCACAATGCAAGAGAGTGGAAGTTAAATGGAACCCACAGAAGCCAGTCTGGGCTGGGTTCTGCATTTCTTCTCCCTACTTTCAGTATTGCTTAAAATTCCTGTGTTTATACAGTTTGCATACCACTTGAACTGCAAGTTCATAAAGGTGTGAACTGTGTATGAGGGTGCACCTCCATTAATTGAAAAAGATGCATTTCATGTGGTGTCTGCTAATGTATATTTAACTCCAACATTTGTTGCAACTCCCTCTGTCTTCACTAGAGTTTTGACTTTATGAAAACAGTTGAAATTACACTGATACCCTTTGGAAAATCAAACCAAAGGTATGTAGGTGGCAACCATTTCTGTCTTTTAATTACTAAAAATCTTAATTAACCTCAGGTTTGGTGGTTTTGTTTGGGGTTTTTTTTTTATTTCGATGTGATACAGTGGCTGTGTGAGGAAGGAGGTTATTAAAAAAAAAATCTTGACACTTTCTATTTCTGAAAAATACTAAATTTGCAGAAAATTCTAGTCAATGCAGTAAATTCTAGTGACATTATTGAGTGGAGGAGCAATAGTTTGTTATTTTGGTTCTAATACATGTAGGGTGAATGCAGCAGTGCTGTCTTGTGGCAAAATTCTGCCCAATTATGACATTTCTTCAGCAGGTTTAACTCCTGTGTTGCCCCTGGCAGTTGACAACACTTGCTGCACGAGCAGCTGTGGCACAGCTCATCTTCACACTGTTGCCACTGGATTTTAGAGCAGGCATCAGTGTGTTTATGCAGCAAAGGGTGCTCGTGCTGACATCATCTGGGCTAAATAAAGAGTCAAATAAACGTGTCCTGCATCAGTTTTGCCCAACTCATATTAGTAACTTTCAATCTACAGCTGATATTACTGTTAAGCTAAAGAACAAAAGCTGATATAATTGTAATATCTCTTAATTTCAGTAAGTCTTACAAGACCCTTCATGCTTGTACGCATTCAGAATTTCACTCACCTTGTTTGAAAGGCTGAATCAGTCCAACTCATATTAAATAAATTAATGCAAAAAAAAAAAATCTTATCTGGGCTGAGAGTTTTAGTGAGAAATATATTTATCTTTTTGCAGATAAACCTTGTGATTTGCCACACATCGAAAATGGAAAGATTGGCCAGTACTACTATAATTTCAAAAGTTACTATTTCCCTATGCGTAAGGAAAAAAAGCTTTCCTATTCTTGTATGGTTGGTTATACAACTGAAACTGGGACTCAAGAGGGAAGAATAACTTGTACAGCAAAAGGATGGTCTCCGCTGCCACGATGCTACAGTGAGTGAGCTCTACTGACCTCATCATGGCTTCTAGCAGGAAACTTCTAGCTGGGCTTCCTTGACCATACAGGAACAGAAGCTGCATAGCAGGAGGGATCACATGAGTCACTCAGGGCAACAAGGTGAAATCTGTTCTTTGTGTCTACAAACTACAGATGTTTGGATATGGAATATTTTTACAAGAATAAATATTTTAAGGGCTTTTACCATATACGTTTTTATAAGAAATCCAAGAAAGTTGCCCAGTTTCCCTATTTTGGGAAAACTACTGGGAAATTTCCTCTCAGATGTGTACCCTCTGGAGCTTCCTTAGCTCTAGACTCCTTGGTTGTTGTTTGAGGTTATTACCATCGGTTTAATGAATTGCTTGATGATGTGGTAGGGTTTCTTTAATAGGTCAGGCAAGCAAGATTAGATCAGGAAGGCTCAAAGCCCCCTTCTCTTGCTTAGCAGAGAACCAAAATATTCAATTAATTCTTTCTTTCTAACCAAGTTGTCTCCTTCCTTTCAGAAAAATGTAACAAGCCTCTCTTGGAAAATGGCTTTTTTTATGGTACAGAAATGTACTTCAAAATACAGGAGAAACTGCAATACAAATGTAATCCAGGCTACCACACTCCAAGCGGTGGCACCGAAGATACAGTACAATGTCAGCCAGAAGGATGGTCCTCCCAGCCAAGCTGCACCAAAAAAATTGGTAGAACTCTGCATTTTTCTCCTTTTTTAATTTGTCTTGTTTACCTGTAATTCTGCTGTTCTTGCTGCACCCACAGGGCCAAACTGCCTGTGTTAGGTTATCGTCTGAGCTCTTCTAAAGCGGGTTGTCAGCTGTACTGCTTGCAGTGAAGTTGTCAGATTTCATATGCTGCTTGGTTTATGAATTGGTATAGATAAAATTATCCGTAGAAGGAATCAGTATAGATGAAATTGCATTGGTTCAAGTAAATCTATTGCTGTCCAAACTTTCTTCTCAAATGAAGACCAGAAAACTTGTATAAACTACTGCATTTTTAATTGTTGGTTACTCGCAGAGATTTTTGCTTCATAATTGCCACTTTTAAGAGGTATCTAAGGAAAATTTTAGAAGAGTAACTTAAAATGAAAAGAGCAATTAATATTATGCATATGCTTTATTTATTTAAGAGTCATGTCAAGTACCCAATTTGCATCACGGCAGCTACTTCACAGCCCAACAAGAGCTTCGACTGAACGAAACGCTGCAATACAGATGTGACGAGGGGTACCATACTGCAGGAGGAAACACCACAGAAGAAGCAGTGTGTCTGGCACATGGGTGGTCCCTTACTCCAAACTGCACTAGTATGTAATGGGCTGGAAAGTAATTCCATTTGAAATGTGATTTATTCTACAAATGAACAAAAATTTACAAAAAGGCTTGTTTTATAAGCTGTTGGGGGTGGGGAAAGCCTTCCTGAACCGGTTTTCACTAGTGTGTCTTTTTTTTCCAGAAATAACTTGCTCCTCTCTGAGTGCAATAGCACATGGAGGCTTCTATCCTGTGAAGAAAATCTATGAAGAGGGAGATGTAGTTCACTTTTTCTGTGAGGAAGGTTATTCTGTCAGTGAATTTGACCTAATTCAGTGTTATTATTTTGGATGGCATCCAAGCCCCCCAGTTTGTGAAGGTATGTTATTTTTATAGTTTTACTATGCCAAATTTTTAGTGAAATACTGGAACCTTCTTTCGCAAAATGTAGTATGAATACAAAACAAAAATATGCTTTTTGTACCCGTTCACAGCCTAAATAGAAATCAAGGGGTAGCTGAAGGACATGGAACCAAGGCAGCAGGGAGGGGGACAATGAAAATTGGAATTAGTTTTTGGTGGACTCTAACAACAGAGCAGATACTGTCTCTTGCTGTTGTTTGTCTGTACTTTGTATCCTGAAGAAGCAGGAATCAACAATGGCAGAGAAGCTTTTCAGCCCCTGGAGCTCAAGCTAAACCACGTTCAGATTACATGAAGGTTTAATCCCACTTTGTGAGGTGGGATGTGAGGTTTCTTTGGAGTTTGGGGATTGTGGTACTTTTCAGTTTTACAGCTTCACCAAACTATATGTGTTTTCAGCAGGATTCACTAGAAGGGTTATCCTGAAGACAGAAACACACCTTTAGCAATTACTGTCACATCCCCAGTCATTGGGCGATAATGGAGATTATCAGAAAAGAAACCTTCAAAAGAATGAAAGGTCCAGTGAACAAGATGAGACCACAGAAAACAGTACAGATCGACATTTAGACTAGCTGGGAATTTATCATATTGTTCAACGTACCTTGATAGTTACGGGTCATGGTCTTATCCTGGATATTGCCCCCTTTATTACTTCTGAGCTTTAGGAGATCTCACTGCATCATGGTAACAACTTCTCTGCTTTATATATAAGGGATGCCCGGTGTCGATGACAGAGGATGGGACAATGAAACATTTTTATTGGTTCAAGCTAAACCTATGGTATTCTTTTCCAATATATTTTTACAGGATTTTTTGTTGTGATGTATGTAAAGCAAGTTTAATAATCATCTGGGGGGTGCTTGAGATTAAAAAAAAAATATATATATATATTTAGACTTTGATAAATGTATATGTGTTAAGCACAGTTTTCACTAACGTTAGTGTTTTGTAGTTCTTTTATAGCTAATCTTGTAGAAAAATATATGATTAACTATAAAGATGAATTTCACCTTTCTTTCCTAGAAGATACAGTAGCATTTAAAATGCACTAGAATCTCTCAATTAAATGGCATGTGTTAGGGCCCCAGCCCTGTATTTATTCTGATGACATGGCAGGAATTTTTCTTGATTGAATGCAGGGAAGATGGGAGGCTCAGGAGAATGAAAACATGGCCTAGATCTAGTTTTGAGGATACAGTAATCACAAACTTAATTTGGGGAGAGGAAATAGGCTATGATTACTGCTGCTTCTGTAGCATTAGAATTAATACATAAACTGCTTTAAGTATTACATCATTGGAGGGTATGGGATATCTCTATTTCCTGAATCTTCTATTTCCTATTTTAAAGAACTTTTTATTGAGTTTATGTGGAGGAATTACAAATTTGTTTATAGCAGTGCAATAGCATAACATCTCTATTTTTATATTTCTTGAATATAAAATCACATTTTTGTTCTTGTCTCCCATTTTGTTTGGAAAATGGAAGTAAGCAAATACTCTGGATCAACCAAAAATGTCTTTTGAGTGATAGCCTTGCATGATGTATAGTAAAATTATTTGGGTGCGTGGTTTTGATTAGTGAGAAAACAATATGCATTATATTTTCAGATGTAAAAAATAAATGCCCTCCACCACCGTTTCCTCCTCATGCCCACATCACCACAGTTAGAAGAACATATCATAATGGAGACAAAATTCATATACAGTGTCAAAGTACCTTTGAAATAAGAGGATCTGAGGAAATACGATGTGAAAAAGGAAAATGGACATCACCCCCTCTTTGTTTCGGTTAGTACTTTTGTGAAGACTGACAACTGAACCGAAAAAAATTCTTCAAACAATGCCTTAGCTTTCTGGAGAGCCTTAGTTTCCATATCTGCAAAATTGTTTATGCCTTCCTCTGTTAAAATGCTTGAGAGATAAAGTGCTGCACAATTTGCAGACAATCTGTTGTTCACAGGTTAAAAAGAAAGGTTGAGGTAGGCTCATTCAACTGACATCTGTGTTGTGTAGTTCTTCCCTGGAATATTGATTTTATTATATCTTACAATGTATAACTGTCTGTCTGTTTTGGTATTTGAAAATTAGTTATTTCTGAGAAAACTGGTTCTAAGTTTCTGCTATGGCTATAGGAACTGTGGATAAACAGGAATCTGAGGCTCCACCACCACTTGAGGAACAGGCGGCAGTACGGGCAAGCAAAACATACCACAGTGAAGATATGAGTAGGTGAACATTGCTTTTCTATTTAAAAGGGACATAAATACTCTCCAATGCTACCATAGGCATTTTATGACAACTCTTACTGCTCTTTCGCTGTAGTACAGTTCATTAGTCTTGAAAATGTTTGTATGTGTTACAGATGTCAATGTAGCAGTCTGACTGACTGAATGAAGGGCCATTGTTGCTTGTTTCTAGTGATTACAGTTGCTTGTTTCTAGTGATTACAAACTACACCTGTAATCTCTGCTGTATTTACCTCCAGTTGTTTTGTATGCCTTCTGTTAATGTTGTCTGAACATGCAAATTCAGGAATATTTTGCTGATCCTTTGATTAATAGTTCCAGTGGGGTTTCTTTTCTTTATTTTGAACCACACATGGGCTAAACATTTCAAGCAACAAAGAAAGAGAAACATCACAGAAAAAGAACCAATCTATATTAAGTGTAAACCAGCAAGAGTCAAGAGTGGATATAGATGAGGAGTCTAGAGAGAAATAGAATGCCTGTCTGCAATTCAGTAAGGCAAGTGTAGAGTTTCTGAAAATGAAATTATATTGGTTTAACTTTTACTTGTGTGAAAATTTTTGCTCAGTCTATTGCTAGTCTGATACTTTTGCCAGTGTTAACATTGTTTTAAAGATCTAATTACCTGTCTCCTTACCTTGTATTAGAAATGGAGCAAAACTGTACCTCTCCACCTGTGATTAAAAATGGTGGTGTTCTTGGTCCGCTATTGACAAGTTACAAGAACGGTTCCTCAGTAGAATATGGTTGTCAGCGCTACCATTCTTTGGAGGGACCCAGTACTGTTTACTGCAAACAAGGAAACTGGACAGAACAACCAACTTGCTTAGGTAAGTCTCATCACAAAAAGTTCTGTCATACCTAATATAGAAAGGTAAAACTGGAAAGAATTTCTAGATCATCCTTTCATGACCACCTTTTCTCTTCCATTTGAATTAATAAAGATTCCAGGAACAAAGGGATGAACCAAAATCAAGCATAGCTAGGCCAGTCCTCCTGGGTGTCCTCTGGCCTGCTCTTACAAACAGTCAATTAAATGGATTCCTCTGTTTTCCTGAGTGAGCTGTTCTAGCATATACCTATCCCTGTTACCTAACAGGATTCTCTCTTGCCTTTCTCTCACACTCTCCATTTAGTGAATTTCTTCCTCTCCTTCAGTAAGATATTTAGAAGGAATGACTGCAGCCATCTCCAAAATGGCTTTTAGATATGACTAACAAGGAATACAATGATTTCTTGGAGTTTCATTTTTAAACCTTGAGCCTTTGTTTTTATGATGTGTCTTTATTATTTCGTTCTGGACTTTCTCTTTTGTTCTGTGTTGCTCTTATGTGTGCTGTTCAAAACAATGTATAGAACTCCCATTAAGAATTTTTAGGAATACTACTTCTGATGAAGTAGTAGAAAGCAAGAGTTGTTTGTTTAGCTTTCCTTCCTTCCTGTAATGAAATAATTCTATTTTACTAGCATCCTTTCTTAAATTTCCTAGAACCGTGTGCTCTTAATGTAACTGATATGAACAGCAACAACATAGAGTTGAAATGGAGACAGGAAGAATTAATTTTCCTACACGGCGATCTGGTGGAGTTTGAATGTAAGCAGGGATACAGTTTTCTCCAGACTACCGTTCCCTCCCCTGGGAGGACACAGTGTAACCACGGCAGACTGAAATATCCGCAATGCATTATGCAAGGTAAAACAATATTTTTTTTTTTTTATTGCCTTTTTAATTAATCAATCTTAGACCTGTTTAGAAACAATTTGCTTTGGCAGTGCAGGCCTAGAATCTGTTGTAAATAACAGCTGGTTAGGATGCAGCAGTACGGATACACACAGATATCCTTGCACAGGACAGCTGTGCTGTTAAATGTATCCAAGTATGGAAAGAGAGCACACCTTTCTGTGATGGGGAAGGCTGTAGCGAGGAGGGAGGAGCTGTTCTCAAAGCTCTGTAGAAAGACTACTGTAAACAACTACATGTACACATGGGATTTCTTATGGTTAGAATTAAGCAGGAGATGATTGCATTCTGATCTGAGACATAATGAAATAGTAAGAAAAGACACTGAGAGCTGATAGATACCTAGTGTTGACAGGCATTTAAAGCTGATGATTTGCTATCTTCTTAAGCTGAATATTTCTCGATTTTTTTAATGTAATTCCAGCTACTGCAGAAAAATGTGACTCGCCACCTTCTATTGCGAATGGAGCTCTTACTGTCCCACCCCTGACCCAGTATGACAGTGGTTCTTCAGTTCAGTATAGTTGCTCTGACTATCATTTTTTGCAAGGATCTGAGAGAATCTACTGTTCTGAAGGGCAGTGGACTTCACCACCAGTGTGTATAGGTAAGTCTGATAAGATAAATAAGCACTTATTTCTCTCTATAGAGAATAGAATAGTTTGGGTTGGAAGGGTCCAATCCCCCTGCAATGAGCAGGGACATCTTCACCTAGATCAGATTGCTCAGAACCCTGTCCAACTTGACCTTGAATGTTTCCAGGGATGGGGCATCTACCACCTCTCTGGGCCACCTGTTTCAGTGTTTCCTCACCCTCAGAGTAAAATATTTCTTCCTTATATCTAGTATGAATCTACCCTTTTTTAGTTGAAAACCATTACTCCTTGCCCTATTGCAACCAGCCCTGCTACAAAGTCTGTCCGTGTCTTTCTTATAAGCCCCCCCTAAGTATGAAAGACTGCAATAAGGTCTCACCAGGGCCTTCTTTTCTCCAGGCTGAACAACTCCAACTCTCTCTAAATTCAGATACTTATAATTTATAAATTGAGTAGTGTCAACTGGGACTTTAAGATCTCAACTTCATTTTTTGTTCAGTTAGAGATAATAGCATTAAGTGTAAGCTTGTCTGGCTTTTTTCTTAAATACGGTATGCCTGCAGAATCCAAAATACAGTGATTTCATGTATAATAAGAGAATGGGAAATAATCTACAGTTTTACGGTAGACTTGTCAAAATGATACATTTCAAAAATGACTGATTGATTAACACGGATTATGTCTCTTTCTTAGAGCCATGTACTTTGTCACAAAGTGAAATGGAAAAAAACAACGTACTGCTGCAAGGGTTCTATAAGAATCAAGTTCACTTTTACCATGGGGACTATGTTGGATTTTACTGTAAAGAGAACCACTTTGGAGCAGAAACTGGTACAACTTTATTTCAAGTGCAGTGTAAGAGAGGACAGCTGGCGTATCCAAGATGCATTGAAAGAGGAAAATAAGTATGAACTTCAGGAAAGCCTATAGGAAAGATATGTACATGTTCTTTATCTGGTATTAATAGCTGAATTAAGATGGCCTCATATTTTCAAGATAGCTTTGAGAAATGAGCATTCAGTGGCATTATTGGGTCTGGGCTGAAGCGGGAGGGAATTGTTTCAATGTGCTTTGTGGACAGAGGAGTATTGTAAGCTTACAGTGATAAACTTGAGGATGGGTCACAATCTGGAGGACTTGAGCAAAGCACCATAATGAGAAGATGTTGAGCAAGCAGTGCTTTGTGTGATATCGGTGGCTTTTGTGACTACAGAATATAGCTAAATTGAGATTTAATTTCATGCCTTTCAGTGTTGTGATGTTAAATGATGTTAAATTCTCATTTTACAGTGAGAAAAGAGAGGCCTATTTTTTGTACATCTTAACAATTCCCGTGTCTCCTATCACAGAATCACAGAATCACAGAATTGTAGTGGTTGGAAGGGACCTCAGAGATCATCGTAGGTAAGAAGCCTCTAAAGGACAAGGCTTGAGGGACAAAAAGATAAAAAGCAAGTATTAGAAAAAAAAAAAATATATATATATAAAAAATTGTGTTTAGTGGATCTATGAAACCATTTAAAACCTAAAAATATGCAAATTCTACTCAGTAGTTAATTATTATTCTTAAAAAAAGAAATCAAGCAAGCATCTTTGTTTTGTTAATTGAGAGCATTTTAACTATTCAAATATCTAATCCAACTACCTTGTATGATTTCCTATGACACTTAAATATTGATACTCGTGGGGC
Source organism: Calidris pugnax (assembly GCF_001431845.1). Lineage (NCBI taxonomy): Eukaryota > Metazoa > Chordata > Aves > Charadriiformes > Scolopacidae > Calidris > Calidris pugnax. Next base: position 6,810,170 of record NW_015090852.1, on the reverse strand, counting down.
TCTGCCTTTGAACATTCAGGAGTTTAACAATGTTTATCTTGCATGCATTTTATTATGTTTTAATTTTAAAAAAATATCACTATAAGGGTTTCTTCTGAACTAAACCATATTCTGTCTCAGCCTTCTGAACAGCCTAACCAAATTGTTTGCAGCATCCACCCTAAGTGAAAGTCAACCACCAAACTATCTGTCTGACCAGTGTTTTCCAATGCCCTCTTTATTGTATTATAAAATGAAATATAGTCTCTAGAGTGAAAGCAAAACAAAGGCTGTATATTCACATTTAGGTGGTATGGTCCACTTCTTCCCTATTTTACAGGTAGTTGTTAGTCATCTAGTAGCAACAAAACATGGGTTCCACCAATAACTAGGCTCATAACTATTCCTGCATTTTCCTCTAATGACACATGAGGATCCTGGGAACCCTTCATGTGACATTTCTGGAAATGATCAAAAAGCAGATGTAAATGGGTGCAGCCTTTGTTTATGTGACTGAGCCATTCGTAACGCTTTGGCTGTTCATGTCAGTTAATGGATTGAAATATGTTAATCAAAGATCTGTTTAATCCATGGGTTCATTTGCTGCTGAAATTTAGACTGCCTGACATTACCAGCAGTAGTAGCAATTTTCGGCTGGACTCACACTTGCTGTCTGTGCAACTGTAACAAAGCACTATTTCTCTTTTCTATGAGATTACATAAAGAAACTCATTGTTATTTACTAGTAACAGACGACCTCTTGGGCACAAATATGGTTTATGCATTTTATAGATTGGAAACCAAAGCACAGATCTGAGACATTTTGTCAAGGTCGTACTGTCTGTATCCAAGCCAAGGACTGCGTCAGGGTCATCATAGCCAGAACCATGTCCTCATTGGGTGTTTGGAAAAATTAATTGCTTTTGGAAATTAAACTCTTCCTGAAATCCTGCATCCTGGAACTCATGTGTCTCAGTAATCTGCCTAAAGCCATAAAATTACCATTTTCCTTAATTCTGCTTTTTATATAAAAAAAAGTATCAATTTATTCATTTCTCATGCATACACAAAATAAATACTGAACTGTACCACTGAGTGAAGTCAAGGACCAAACTTTTAATAGTGCCTTTGACAGGGCAACTGCTCAGTTGAACACTATGCACTCAGTGAGAAAAATGCATCCTTACTTACCAGAAAGTTTAAGGTCAAAATTAATGAAAGTAATTCCATTGTATCATTTAGCTAGAGGCAGAGAGGGAGGGAGGGAAACAAAAGATGGTAGTGACAAATTTGACTTTTACATTTCTTTTTCTATACTGTAGTGTTGCTAACTCAATAACTTAGCAGGGATATTACATTTGCTGATGTGCTGTCATTGGTAGTTTCAAAAAAACAGAGCAGCAGCTGGATTCCTGAAAAGGCTCACAATGAAAAGAAGCTGCAATGAGGTGGCAATGAGGCAGTGCTCCAAGTACACCAAATGCACCAAGACAGCAAGACTCACCTTACAAGTGTGAGGATTCCCAGCAAGGCCCAATCAGTGCAGCTGTACAGGAGATGCCAAAAGTAATCTTTGCATTTCTGCAACTTGGATTTATTTACTTACTTGGAGTTTGTAGTACAGGTGATATAGTTGATCGCTGTCTTCAGTTGATCACTGTATTATCACTACCACTGTATTCATAATATTGGTTAATGTTGTCTACATTCATATATTGTCAAGCTGTCTTCTTATTCTGCTACTGACATTCCATACAGTTTTCTGCACTTGTATTTCCACCAGACCTCCAGCTCTGGGCTGTGGCTATAGCCAGGACAGGGTGGATCTGCTAACAGCAGTGGATGGCAGATGAGGCGTTTGTAAGGCTGCTAAAATGAATGCAAAAAATAAATGCACTACAGTACCTTTTACAGTAGCAAGTACAGTACAGTAGCTACAGTAGCAAGTACTGGCAGTATTTTCTTACAAGAGGCTTCACCAAAGTTTGAAAAAAACCTGTCACGTTCTCTTTTACTTTCAAAATGAACATTTAAATACACTGTCTACCTCTCTGCACAGTCCCAGACAGCTGAAGGGAACATCTCTGACAAGATGGCAAGGGGAGCAAATGCAATGAATTCCTAGACACAGAAATAATTTCACACTAGAAGGCCTATGTGCTCATTGATTCAGGCTGCAAGAAGACTCAAGTGCCCTCACAGATCAAAGCTGGTCTATGTGGCCTGCGGTGTGACAGCCTACACTACTAACATGACCCATGGTCTTGAAAAACTACAAGTTACAGAATAACATGACAACTGTCAAGGGAAAGGTGATGTTAGTCATTGTGTTTGCCGTCACTTACTTGGCTTTCCACCTTGGCTATTTGTCATAGGTGGAAACACGGCGTGACACTAGTAAACTCAGTTTAAGTGGACCTTTAAACACACACAGAGACACATATTTTCTATGCATCTTCCAACACTATTTGCTGACAAAAGACTACATTCTACTTTGTCACCATATTGTCTTCTGTATATTATTTAAACCATTTTTACTGCAGAAGGAAGAACATATTTCCCCAATGCTACTTGGCTTTGCATCTTTTACAATCGAGAAGCCTCAAAAGAAGCTTTTAAACATTTATCTTTAAGTTTAGCAAAATTTTGTAAAGTACTGGATTGAGTACAACACACAACTTAAAAGCATGACTGAAAAAAATTGTAGAGGTTTGTCTTCATGTTCTGAATGCTTATTTTTTAAATATCTTACTAGCATTAGCTAATATCTTAAGGCACAATATACTAAGGGCAAGGTTCATCGTTAACAATAGCACATTTAAATGTGCATTTCAAATAGCCGCCTTCATGATTTCTTTTTTTTTTTATCAACTTCCTGTCAAGTGTAATTAGAGAGACATTTTTACCTCTTAACGGGGCTGATGAAGAGTTCATACTGAAGTAGGTTGTCAGCTTTGCCATTTTCTTGTTGTTTGCTTGTGTGTTATCTTCTGTCTGCAGTTTCTTTGCAAGGAATCTTTTTGAGCCGCCTGTCCATTTTGTGAGGGTTAGTTTGGGTAAAACTAAATATAATCCACAAATGTTCTTAACCAGGCACACATAAACCGCAATGCACTACAAAATGCTGAAAGCAAACGAATGAGTGAAGGTGCTTCTGTGAACACCTCCACATTGTGGAGCACCCACCCTCCACCCAGGACATGCATGGTCATACAGACCATGCACAGCCCAAGTGAAATTGCCACTGTCTAATGTGAATATTCAATATGAGTAAAACTTAGTTGTTGTTGTTTTTTTGGGGTTTTTTTTGACAAAAATAAATATAAATAGAAGTTTTAATATTTTCTTCCTGCCCCGCAATGGATCATCTTCCAAACCCCTTGGGGTGCATGCACCCCACTGTTCTAGAGGACCTTCAGCGGTGATTTACCTGGTCTTGAGCCATTGCCAATGCAACAACAGACCTCTGTCTGCTCAGGGAGTCAGCTCACCTTTGCTCTCTTCACACCTTATTCTAAAACAAAATATGTCCAGTACTTTGTTACAGAACTGCCAAGCAAAGATTTAACTGTTCTGAAATCTCCCTTATCATCCAGCAAAAGGAACAACAGAAGAAGTATTTGTTGAGTCATTTTGTTAGAGAGAAATCAACCCATATTAATACCCCACATAAATACTGAGATAGGCTCCTTTAACTATACACAAATACAGCATGCTGGTTTAGTTGATTTTTCATGACCTTAGTGGAATTAGATGAGGTTAAAGAAAAGCACCCTCTGAGATGAAGGCACTAAAGACCAATGCAAGATGACTCCTTGCTGCACAGTGCCAGGTCAGCTGCCCACACTGCCTTTCAAAAAATCTGAGAAAAGTGAACAGCAAGTAAAGAAATTGCATATCATTTACAAAACCCAACAGGTAAGAGGCAGTGAAAAACACTCCCCCACCCAGAGAGACATCAATGACACACAAACATGTTAGCAGTTTCCACACAGCAGCTGCAATGTGTTATCATCAGATCAACTGCCAAAAATTCAAGGTTCTGGCCCCATCAAGACACCATCACAAACTCTCCTAGAAAATGTAAGGGCGGCAGGTCCTGTTCCAGGACCTGAACCAAGAAGACATTCCCACCTCCGTTCAGAAATCCCAGTTACTTGCATCCCAGCATCTTGCCCTTCCAGCCAATGTCAGTGAGGCTCAAATCCCCCCACTGGCTCTGTGGTCTAGAGACTTGAGTCATTTAAAGGAGACTCCACTCACTTGCTCATCCTGATCAGGTGGTAAGGACACCCACCACTGCCATGACCCCAGGGTATTTTCCAGGCAAGTACATGGAGAAGAAGTGAGGAGCAGACAAAGCCAAACACACTCTACTTGCTGATAATCAAATTACCTGTGGGCTTTAATTCTTGTCTCAGTATGCCACCAAAGCCAGCCTATTTAAGGACACAATCGGTAATAAAAATAACAGTGAGATCAATATAGAATGGATAAAATGTAAGCATGAGCATTTGGATGGATAAAATGTAAACACATTTACAAAATGTAAATACATTTACAAAAATGGATAAAATGTGGATAAAATGTAAATAAAATCATTCAATAATAAAAAGAAAAAAACTACAAACTTCAAGACAGAACATTGGCTAACAAAGCACAGTGAAACAGGAAAAGCCAGGGAAGTTGAGCTGAAATCACTGGGTCAGTCGAGGGATCTTTCATTTCCAGAGCTGGGCTCCTTCATGCCATTTCCATTTATCCATATATGCCTCCAGCTTAAAGAGAAAAAAGGGGGAAAGGTGTGAAGACCAAGTCTCACACACTACAATGGCTCCTCAGAGCAGTGGACAGGCAATTTCGGAAAATCTGCCTCCCACAGCATCCCCTCCCCATCCCAGCTCCATGTCCTTGGCACCAAGCACTTATATCCACATGTAGGATACTTAATCACTCCATCCATGCACTGTGCTCTGAATGTCTCAGGGCATGAAACTTGCTGGTACAGCCATTTGCATTCAAATAAAATATAATCCCCAGAGAGATAGGTGAAAGTGCTTGACCACCATGACGACTGCAGTCAAATATTCATTGAATCATAGAACTGTCTATGTTGGAAGGGACCTTTAGGATCATCTAGTCCAACCATCAACCTAACTCTGATAAAAAACCATCACTAAACCATGTCACTAAGCACTATGTCAACCTGTCTTTTAAATACCTCCAGGGATGGTGCTTCAACCACTTCCCTGGGCAGCCCATTCCAATGCTTGATAACCCTTTCCGTGTAAAAATTTTTCATAATATCCAGCCTGAACCTCCCCTGGCACAACTTGAGGCAATTTCTTCTTGTTCTATTGCCTGTGACTTGGAGAAGAGACCGACCCCTGACTCTCTCATGCAGTTGTAGAGGGTGATAAGGTCTCCCCTCAGCCTCCTTTTCTCCAGGCTGAACAACCCCAGCTCCCTCAGCCTCTCCTTATAAGACTTATTCTCCAGACCCCTCACCAGCTTCATTGCCAATCTCTGGACCCACTGCAGCACCCCAATGTCTTTTTTGCAGGAAGGGGCCCAAAACTGGACACAGTACTCAAGGTGGGGCCTCACCAGTGCTGAGTACAGGGGGACAAACACCTCCCGAGTCCTACTTAGCACGCTGTTCCTGATAACAGGCCAGGATGTTGTTGGCCTTTTTGGCCACCTGGGCACACTGCTGGCTCTTGTTCAGCCGACAGTCAACCCATACCCCCAGGTCCTTTTCTGCCAGGCAGCTCCAGCCACTCTGCCCCCAGCCTGTAGCGCTGCATGGGGTTGTTGTGACCCAAGTGCAGGACCCGGCACTTGACCTTATTGAACCTCATCCCACTGGCCTCAGCCCATCCATCCAGCCTGTCCAGATCCCTCTGCAAAGCCTTTCTGCCCTCCAGCAGGTCAACACTCCCACCCAAGTTGGTCTCGTCTGCAAACTTACTGAGGGTGCACTCGATCCCCTCGTCTAAGTCATTGATAAAGATGTTAAAGAGAACTGGCCCAAATACCGAGCCCTGTGGGACACCACTCGTGACCGGCCACCAACTGGATTTAACTCCATTGACCACCACTCTCTGGGCACAGTTCTCCAGCCAGTTTTTAACCCAGCAAAGTGTGCTCCCACCCCACAGGCAGCCAATTTCTCCAGGAGGAGACTGTGGGAGACTGTATCAAAGGCCTTACTAACGTCCAGGTAAACAACATCCACAGCCTTTCCCTCATCCACCAAGCGGGTCACTTTGTCATAGAAGGAGATCAAGTTTGTCAAGCAGGACTTGCCCTTCGTGAACCTGTGCTGGCTGGGCCTGATTGCCTGGGTGTCCTTCACGTGTCACATAATGGCACTCAAGATGATCTGTTCCATGACCTTCCCAGGCACCAAGGTGAAACTGACAGGCCTGTACTTCCCTGGATCATGCTGCTCACCCTTCTTGTGGATGGGCATCACATTTGCTAGATGCCAGTCAGCTGGGACCTCCCCAGTTTGCCAGGACTGCTGGTAAATGATGGAAAGTAGCTCAGTGAGCACTTTTGCCAGCTTCCTCAGTACCCTCGGGTGGATCCCATCTGGCCCCATAGACTTGTTTATATCCAGGTGTTGGAGCAGGTCCCTCACCAGCTCCCTTTGGATGACGGGGGATTTATTCTGCTCCCTGCCCCTACCTGCTAGCTCAGGGGTCTGGGTATCCAGGGAACAACCTACCCTACTACTGAAGACTGAGGCAAAGAAGAAATTCAGTACCTCAGCCTTTGTCACTATGTTACCTCCCACATTCAATAGAGGATGGAGATTCTCCCAAGTCCTCCTCTTTTTACTAATATATTTATAGAAATTCTTTTTATTGTTTTTAACATCCATGGCCAGGTTAAGTTCTAGTTGGGCTTTGCCCTTTTTAATCTTTATCTTTTCCCTGCATAGCCTTACAACACCTTTGTAATCTTTCTGAGTGGCCTGCCCCTTTTTCCAAAGGCCTTAAACTTTCCTTTTTTCCCCTGAGTTGTGACAATACTCTTTGTTCAGCCATTGTTTCCATCGTCCTGCTATGCACTGTACAGTTCTCTGGAAAAAGTAGTTCCATTATTTGCCTGTAGACTTCACACTGGACAACCGATGCTCTGAAACTGTTAGTACCAGCTGAGAGCCCCTGAGAGCCCACTCCCTAGGAGTCTTTCCAGCTCAGGTATGCCAGTCAACGGCTTCTTGGGTACTGCCCCTCAATGCCTGCAGCTTGCAGGATGCTCCCACACCCTGACTCCTCCTCAGGTGCTTCCCCAGGGAATCTAAATACCTTCCCATTGGCTTCAGCACTAAAAATGCAACAATGCAGCAAATAAGTTGTGGCTGGAGTGGAGGTGACTTACCTCTTGGCTTGCACCGTGGATATTCTAATCTCCCCTCTATACATTGCACCCTGAAGGGGGAGGACGCTGGGTCCTCCGAATATCCTCTTCTACACTGAAATTCAATGTAGTCACCCGATGTGGAATACAGCTTTCGTCTTTCAAGCCATCTCAGCTTAATATTGTTTCTGGCCATGTCTTCTTCAGATGCAGTACAGGCCACTTGAAAAAGGCAAGAGAAGAATGTCACCACTTCATATAGATGCACCATGAATAACTTTTTTCCCCTAGAGCCTACAGAAGTTCTTTACATCACAAAATGCTTCCAGCTTTGCAACAGAAACAACATTCACATCCAAGTAAAAGGGAAAAAAGTCGATGGCTGAAAACCCACACAGAAGCCTTCTTACTCTGACAGCACACAGGGCAAGATCAAAGCATGGCTAGCGGAAGTCACCAGGCACCAATGAACTTCCCTGTGTCTTTTTTGAGATTCCCCCTTCACCTCTGCTGAGCACTTCTCTAAATTTGTTTCCTCATGGCCATGTCATGGACTCACCTCCAGATTTCCCCAGCACTCCACACACTCAGACCCATCCTCCCAGCTCACAGCCTGCTGACCACAGCAGTGTCTCCAACTCGGGAGCATGTGGAAGTCCTGCATGGTGATGGCAATCCCCTCACACAGGGGAGTTCAGCCAAACTCCCTCCTGAAACCGTTGGTGTGGACAAGGGAGAGCAGGCAGCAGAGGGGACTACATGAGCTAACTTCAAAAAGAAACTCCTTCTGGACAAAAGAAGGACTCATTATTGTTCTGCCCTGCTGTCATCGCAGAGCCAGCACAAGTGTTGCTGTACAACTGATGCCCTCAGGCATCAGAGCAAAAGAAAACTGGAGCAGTCATGCAGTCTTTGGCCACACAGCATGTGCTTCAACCTACCCAGGCAAACTGGGGGGCTTGTCCACTGTCCGTTAGTACACGTGATATAGTGAGATCCTTTCATGACATACATATTTGGGCATTTGTATTCCACTCTTTCACCATGTGAATATTCGTTCCTGGGGAAGGAACAAAGGTCTCCATTTTCAATAACTGGAGGTGGTCCACATTTCCTACTTCTACCTGAAAGAAAATTCCCAATCAGAGAGAAAGCCATGACAGTTTAATTGCAATGGAGGCCTGGCACAAATCTACAAGACAATATGTGTGCACTAGTCTGAGAGACCCGGAGGAAAGCAGAGAAAACCAAATACCTGGCAGGTGAAAAAGAGCAAGAGTTTCTCATTTCTCCAGTGCTGGAACTCACAAGTGCCAGTTTACCCCGTTTGTCCCCAGCTGAAGTGCCTGTAGATGTCTGCATGACTTTCTCTCACCCTGCATAGTGGTGTAGCATTTGGCAGAGCTCTTTCTGCAGAAGAACCTGACACCCACCTCCTCCCTGTACTGCCTGAGCATTGAGAAAAGCAGAACCAATTGCAAACGATAACAACCGTCACTGAACTGCAAAACTGTATTCACTAATGGGATAGCCCTTGGGCTCACTTATTGCTACTGGAGAGTTCACACATGCCAACCCTGAAGCAGTGCTACCTCACAGATTTTTTATACCTACTCAAGCATCACAATGCTGCCAAGTTTGGCCTTCCAACAGACCTGCACTGGGAAATCTTCAGAGAAGACCCAGATCCCTTGGTACCAGCAATGACACTCTTTGCACTTGGCACTGTGGTCTACAGCCACAATATGGAGTCTTAATATGGTCTTAATTCATCTGCTGTTTCTGCACCCCTTTCAGTTCCCAGCTGGGTAGCATTTGAGTCAAATGCTGCTGCGTTGGCTCATGTGCTGAAACTTTCTGTATGTCTCATGAAAACAAATGAGATTATTCAATGCACTCGTGAAATCCTAGGAGGCACCAACAAAGTACCAAGGTATCAGCTCACGCATCAAATTCTGCCTTCAGTTGATTTAATGGTTCATTTGACTCCAGAGCACTCAATATAGCAATGCATCATCTGCATTATCCGGTTGTCAACTAGCAGGGAAGCTATGGGCTCTATTCTCCAACATGAATGGCAAAATTTCTCAATCTCTTCTTATCAGGAAGGCACAGCGAGAAAATTCTAAGAAGTCTAAGGCTTGTGTCTCATAATTAGACCCAGCCAGCAACTGCTCTCAGCCACAGGGTGATTTTCCAGATAGAGACCTCTCAAGTGAAGCCAGCTGGGTCACTCAGCTGGTAAGCTCATCTGACGAGATAACTGCGAAAATGTCTTTTTCCTGAGTGTGCCAGATATGTTGTGTTTGTACACAGTAATGAGACTGAAATTTGGAGAAGTAAATGACACAGAGTCAGCTTCATGACAGTCTCACTGACAAGTGACTGTATGAAGAGAGAGAGAAATTACCTTTGCACATTGGCAGCTCTGTCCAGTTCCCATTCTGACATGCTACAGTGGAAGCCCCAGTCATCTGAAAACCTTGCCAGCACTTATAGCTAGCACTCTCTCCAGGCATATACGTTGACTTTTTAACACCGTCAACTTTACCACCAGCAATTTCTGGAGGAGGTCCGCATGTCACAGCTGAAAAAAGACACCACTGCAGTCACTTTTGCAGGTACATAAAGAAAACAAAAGTAAAATAGATAGTCTTTAGAGTATTTAGGTAAACAGTCCCCTCTCCGCTAACTGGCAAGATGAAAGCACAGATTCGTACCTCCACAGGTTGGTGCTTGTGACCATTCTCTCTCTATACAAGTGACATAATTTTCACCCATCATTTGAAGATCGCTTGTACATTCATAATGCACTCTGTCGCCAGGAAGATACCTCTCCTGCTGAGGACTTGTAATATAAGCATTGGGAATTTCAGGTGCAGCTCCACAGCTAACATCTGGAAAGAGAGGCGCATTTAAGAATAGTAGTGCAGCAATATTACAACCACAGAATACTGTATTCTGAAGCAACATTGCTCCTGATGAGCAAAAATGGTTTGTGTATTGCAGATCATTTTCTACAAGTAGAAAAGGAAGATTATTCTGCAGCACTTTACCAGTCAATATTATTTTTGCCTAGAGTTACTAAGAAGAGAAAAGGAGCTGCTGAGATCAGCCAAAGGTGCAGATTGGTGCCGTACAGCATTGTGTGCCAAAGGGCTGCAGAGTGAAGTAATTTGTTTACTATTGTAAAGTAACTTTCCGAAACTGACATTCTTAGTGATGAAGAATGTCTTGTAATATTAAAGAATATTAAAGAGTATCTTATTTTATTCTTAATAACCTAAAATACCTTACCACTTATCTCCTCCTTTGCAGCCAGCATCCATTCCCCCATAACCCTCTCTCTGTTTGATTTCAGCAGTGAGCTAATTTTCAGCTAGTAGCTTTAGCCCACAGGGAAAACAATTTCTTTGCTCGTCTACCCTGCTTGTTGTTTCTCAGGAGCCAGAAAAATAGGTGTTGTAGCAGCCCATTCAGAGCAAGGCACTGGCCTGACTCACGTGCCTGAGTTGACATTATTTTAATTCACAGCATGAAAGACTAAGACTGATCATAGACTGCTTCGAAGTAGAACCTGTACCATCACAGAAGGGTGGTGCTGTCCAATTTCCTTCTCTGCAAATAATTTCAGGGGGACCAACAAGCAGGAACCCTACATCACACTGGTAGCGAATTGTTTCACCAGGCTCATAAGTTTTCTTGTCTCTGCCTTCAACTTGAGCATCGGCAACTTTTGGAAAACTTCCACATGACATTTCTGAAAAGATACAGAAAGTTGATGCTTATGCTAATGTGAAACACACAGAATGAGTGTCCAATTTCCATCCAACAATTGCTTTAGAGAACTTTTTCTAACATCAGCACAGTCATCCATTGACAATGAATTTTATTTAATCTTCCATATGCTATCATTTATATAAGTCATTTCCCTAAACAGATATGGACTTCAGTCACTGCAATATTTACAACCTGTTTCTAACCATGCCAGAAAACTTTAATAAAGGCTTCTGTCCCTTACTACACAGAAGTGGTTTCCATCACTGGAGCACCCAAGCAACTCCTAGTCACTAGTGTGTTCTGTAGAAAACAGAACCTTGGATTATGATGATGTGCCCAGGACTTACCTGGCAGAGATACAAACTGAACAAAGATTGCAAGAATACAAAGAAATATTTAAAATCTAAACTGCACTCAAAAAGTCAGCCTTGCACCAATCAGGATTGCTCTGAAGACATCCATGAGGGATGATAAGACACAGCAAAATATGGAGTTATTGGCTCTTACTAGCCAAGCTGCAGTTTAAAAGTATTTCAATTTCATTGCTAAATGCACTTCAAAAAAAGTATTTTTGATATTACCCAAGCATGTAGGAGCTGAAGTCCAGTTTCCCATAGAACAAATTATCTCTGATGGTCCAGCTAACATATATCCAGAACGAGAAACATACTTAAATCTAGCACCAGCCAGATAAATTGTTTCCCCTTCTTTTTGAATTTTTAAGTTTGGGTTTTCCAGCACGGGAATGTCAGCACATTCTATGGGTTGTGGTGGCAAACAGGGTCTTTCTATAAAATATAGAAAACACAAATAAATAATAATGCAAAACAATTAATATCCAGTGATGCATGCTGTCTAAAATGGAAAAGAAAAAAAAGCCAATAATCCAAACATAAATGAAATGGTTTGAAAGGAAGATGAATAAATATCTAGGATATACAACACAAAACTACTGTCTCCTTCCCTTCTACACGGGATTTCTTTCTTTTCCTTTGAACCAAATTAAAGCCATTTTCCAGTTCATATGAAGGAGATACAGTTACAGCTTAGTATCAAGAACAGGGAAAATTTCACAGGCAGAGAAATAAAAGAGATATTATCTTGTTCTGTGATACCGAAAACGAGTTTCTAGAATATTAGCTATTAAATTTTTCCACCATTAATAAAGTTGTACTAATGTCCTGAGGTGTTTTGTGATGACATGATGAAAAAGAGAACAGAACTTAACAAAGTATTATAATGTATTTCTGAATACATATAATGGATTAAATCTCTATGAAGTCATCCTCAGTCAGGCCTGTTCGATGCTTTCTTCTCCTATACTACTGTAGAGTGGGTAGACTTAAATTATATTTTATATGCATTTTTAGTTAATTAATAAATTAGGTTTTATTAGCTGACACATCAATTTGAAAGCATATGTTTGCTCTGAATTCCACAATACAAAATGTCTAATTACAGTCAAAGTTCCTGTTCAGTAACTGGGACTGGGAATTTTATTTCAGTAAAAGTTGTTTTATGAACAGTTCAAGCATATTATTTTTTGTTATTTTTCTCCATGTCTGCCGCTTATTAGCAGAAATGGAGACTCAAAGGCAATGCAAAAGAAGAGAAATCTCATGACATCAGAATATTGCAGTTTAAAAATATAGACTTAGTTGGCACATTCTGCACATCAGTCACCAGCTGGCACCTCATTTTTCCTGTACTCATCTGTCTCCTACTCATTTCTTCTACCTCTTACTGAATTTTTGCTTACAAGATATCACCTGCATCGGTAATATTTTAACAATTGGATAAGAGATTCTTCAGTGTTTCCTAGAATAGATGGCCTGAGTCATATGCCATATCATTTCTACTCTTATTACAGGAAGAAGCCACAAAAAGAAAAAGAGAAAAATCAAGAAAGAATAAAAATGAAAAAAACCCCAAGATTGCTACTACTACAACTAAATAATACATAATACTGATTTTTTTCACCAGCATACTATTAAAGGCCCCCAGGCAAAACTGAGACTCCATTCTGCAGTATACTAAACAAACAAACACACAGCTCTTGTGGGAAAGTTTTACATGAAAGTTTTATATGCCATCTTAGATAAGTATGTGTAAATAAAAAGACTTACTGTCCAGCAGTTGGTTAACTGCCCTTTCTTAGCAACTTACACTCTATTGCCTTGCTGCGGTTACCTGTTCATGATAATCTTAACATAAATAATATCATCCTCCTGGAATTGATGACTGCAAAAAGCGTAACACAGAAATTCATATTAAAAGAAATAGAAAAAAAAAATCCACTACTGACCCACGCAGTAAGGTGGTGACTGCCATTTTCCTTCTATACACATTATCTCATTTTCACCAATGAGCTGGAAATTCTTCTGACATGAAAAAGTTATTTTACTCCCATTCTTGTAATTTCTTCCAGCTGTTATCTGTTGAGCATGAGGCACCTGAGGTGGAGGTGGGCAGGTACTATCCTCATCTAAGGACACATATTCATGTTATAATAGGGCATTACATAAAATGTAACAGTTCATCACAGATTACAACACTAGCAACTAAGAAAACACTGGTGATAATTCTTCAGTAGCTATCTCAAGCTTTAATTAATATCACGATCATTTTGTTCAGCTTCGGAAATGCCAGAGCTGCCTTCAGATGCTCATAAGCTTTCAACCTCATATAAAAGATAGTCACAGTTGCCTACACCAATCTAAGCTGAAGCTACTTACAGTCCCTTTCTCTCTCACACGCAGCTGCACACTCCTGTGTGCTCTCCCTGTTCCTCTCTCTATTGTGACTTAGTTTAGGAAATTAGGTGAATTAGTTTAGGAAAACTGGACTAACTTCTGGGGTTCTTGTTTTGCTTTTGTTCTATCATTGTTTTTTTCTTCAGACCTAGCTGATAACAGAGCTAACAGACAAAAAGAAACAAAGAAATAAACTTCAATTTTCCCACTCAAGACACAATGGGCTGCTCCCGCCAAAGGTAAGAAAAAGTGAGGGAAGGAGGTAGATCTAGAAAAGAGGAGACATAAGAAGGAGGAGACCTCAAGAGCTTGGTTTGTTGCTTCTAATGGTTCCAGAAAATTGGGAAGGTAGGGACACTTGATTTTGAAAGAGAATGCTCCCTCAAGTGATTGCTACCTTGTACTTGCTACCTTGTACTTCCCCCACTTCGAGGCATCATTTCCCGCAAATCTGACATAACAAAAGTAGGCAATGAGGCAATGATTGTTTTACAATGATGCCTTCTACAGGCAATATCCTGCAGGCATCTGGCCTTTGGAGTGTATTAGATAAGGGCAGTCTCCTCTAGCTCTGTGCTTTTGAGTTGGCCAGCTCAGCTTTTTTCTTGTTGTTTCACGCGGAAGCAATTGAAAAAAACAGAAGGAAAAGAAAAGAAAAAACAGGAATAGAAAAGTTTTGAATGTTTAAAGAAAATAAGGGAACTTTGGCTGGAGCTTGAGCTATGTGCTACTCTCACTGGCGCCATGGTAAAGGCCTTTTGAAGAACTGAGATTAAATTTACCATTGCATCTTTTCTCACATCAGAAGTGACAACTGTTCCATTTCTCAGAGCACAGATGATTAAATCTGCCTCACTAAAATACCGCATCTCTAAACCTAGTTAACTGTTCAAAAATTATTCCCTTAATTATTCATGACTATCCTGAAGCATATAAAAAAGTAAGCATACATATATAAGCATGCAAGCATTTCCATTTCAGGCTAATGACACAGCAATAACAATCATTTATCATTACTACATAAAAAGAAGAAATTGTATGCAAATCTAAAAACATACCTGTACATTCAATTTCTGGTAACCATTTTCCAGACACACACGTTGCCTGTTTAAAACTTTTGTCAGCTGATGTACATGTATAATTTATAAATCTATGGAACCTAGTCTCCTGTTTTGGCCTGAAAGGCGGACCGTTTCCATTGCGCACAAGCTCCACATGCGTTGGAACTACACACTGAGGATATGGATCTGAAAATAATCAACAAAAAGAGATAAAAATAGATTCAGTTAATATGTACATACTTATTCAGTGATGAAGAGGTCATCAGTTTCCTAATGCTACTTTATTGCAGGTATGTCCCAAGGCTTCTAAAGAGTTGTTACCAGGGAGGAACACTGGAAAATGGGTAAAAGCCACTGTACACCAAAGATGTACCCCCATACTTGATTTTACCCACTGTGCAAGTGTCAGCTTCTTTCGCCAAACCTACTCAGAGTGCTTACAAAGTTATAAGTGCAGAGTCTTTCCAGGATGAAGGACATGTTCACATTTAAAAGAGGAGTAAATAAAAAACTTAGCTGAGATGCATGAAACTATAGTATCTCTGGCTACATTCTGATTGCTGAAGTCCTTTAGATTTTGAATAGAACTATGTTACATGTGAAATATTATGGAAATATGATGGAAATAGATTACCAGCACAAAGAGGCAAAGGCTTCCATTCCCCATTAAGACATGTTATTGTCATTTTCTTAGAACTGCCAGAGGCTTGTTTACATCCACAAATTACTTCAGCCCCGTGCAAAAACTGTGTCTGGTCTTCCTGATGAAGAACAACATTTGGAATAGAGGAAGGTGATCCACATGGCATTTCGTCTTCTGTTGAGAAGAGCAGAAGTAATCCACAATGATATTGGAGTCATATATGAATAGCTGAAAGAACTTAAATAAAAAGAACTATATTTGCATTTAGTGACCCAACACAGCTGAGTATGTATATGTTTTAGTCAGTTTACAAAGTCCCTCTCCTGTCTTTTCCCTTCCTTTTCCATCTCTGCGGTAACTCCACGGCACGCTCCACAAGTAGCTTCAGCTAACACTAATTTCCCAAATTGTTTTTCATTGGTACATAAACCCTAAAGGGTAAGAAAACCTTCAAGTAATCCAACTCACCAGGATCCCTGATTCTGATCAGTCAAAAATTATATTTGATTAAACACCTACACATTTGTAATGCGTACTTTCAATTAGTATTATTACAAGAACTGAAAACCACTGCAACATCACTTAGTGGGCTGCAGCCCTGTCATCGCTATGTACTAACAGCAGTTCTTGCTTTGGGCTATCACTACTGCCATGATAGTGACAGCAAAGGTCAATGGCTTTCACAGATGAGTGCAGTATGTGAATAGGTTTTTTTTCTGAAGGAAGAAAAGGCCATGTAAGGGGAATAAGTCCATATGGCCTGCTCTTAATGTGGGAGAGGGAAGACGCATGATAAACTCAAAAATTGAATTTCAACAACCCAGCACTCAAGTTTGGACCACTCTTCTTTCAAGCCTGTGCACCAAAACTGTTCTCACTGGATCAAGGACTGAAAAGATGAAAGCTTCATACTGAACTTTTTTAAACCATCAGCGTTGCTCACAGAAGACGTCAGAATGTACATATATAGGAACAGAGTGAACTATTCCATAAAAACTCACCATCTATTGGTTGTGCTGTTAGATGATCATGAGCTATAAAAATGTCCTGAAATATTTTCTGTATTTAAAGATTTTCAGCTTGACTATTCCATTCTACTTCAATTCTGAGACACTGCCTTAACAATCAAATCGTAGTTTTGCACAAGTATTTTTTAATTCCTTTCACTGAAATTCATACTCTCAGGCTTGAGGTACACTACCTAATGACATGCACAGAAAGTGGGTGCTTTTGCTTAGTCAGGAGACTTGACTCTAGAACTATTCACCATTCCAATACGTGGACTATAAAAAACTGTTGGAGCATCTGACTCCAGCCTAGGGAAGACAGCAACATAGACAATGCATTCATAGTTATCGTGTTTGTAACCCGGTGCCCCAGTGTTGCCATTGCTAGAAAGTGGCCACAGAGTTTGTACTGAGCTCGCAGGACAACAGGATGGATGCTTATCAGGCCTACATTATCAAAACTGGTCCCGACCTGCCTAGGCTTGGTTTTACTTGTCCTAGCTGTAACAGCAATTTTTCTAGTGACCAGACTATAGCTATATATTTTACTTTTAGTTATCTCTGCATGGAACAACCATAGAAGTAACAAGACTTTAGTCTCTGTAGAGTAATTATGCCTCTAACATAATGATGCAGGTGAATAGAGGGCAGGTATAAGAGAATCTTTGAGAAGTGGGGACAAAGGTTGGGTGTGGCAGAGTAGAGGGATGGAGATGGCATAGCCCAGGACCCTGAGGCTATGAATAGCTCACAAAATGCCAGCATAGACCTGGAGCTGATCAAAACTGGTTTTAGGGGTAATACAAAGATCAAAGAACAAGTATTTAACATATTTAAAACACACTTAATATATCTAATTCGGAACATGTAGACCAGTAAAAAAAGGGCAAGTAAAAGCATGCTAGCAAACCTAAAAAATACCCTAAGCAGATCCTGTAAGGAGGAAGAGGAAACCATCAGCATCAACATGTCTTTCCTCCCAGTGAATGACTTCAGATAACTTGCTGTAACTTCACTTGAAAACATACCAGACTGAATCCATTGACTTTAGGACCCAAAGGGGCAGTGGAAGGGTGAGCATAACACCAAAATGGTAAAAAGAATAGCATGTATATAATAATTGTAAACAGATATTATAAACTGTTTGCATTGCTTAGATATGCAGTATTGTTTATATATTTATAATTATTCTTTACATATTAGGTATTTATTTTCTTTCTCTTTCTATAATAATTTGATCTGAACTCACAACAATTCTTTGAATGGACTGTTAAGATTTCAATTATAGTACTAATAAGGTTTTGGATTTACATACATTGTGCATTTATTTTTCATTCATAACATGATTTCGAATGTCACATGTTATACCTGCAAATCTTCAATTTTAATTTTGAAAATATCTGTGAACTATTAGCATACAGTGAATTACAGACTTCTCACAAGTAAGAGTTGTATAGATTACCAATGCAAGAGGGAGGAGATGACCATTGTCCATCAACACATTCTATTTCCTTCGATCCAACCAATTTAAATTTGGTGTTGCATTCATATTGCTTTCTGTCCCCATGCCGATAATGTTCCCCAGAGCCATCAGCAATAATTCCATTGGTAATCTCAGGTGGAGGTCCACAGTCTCTGGCCTTCACTGAAATCAAGAAATCAAATCTATGCTCTGAACTCAGTACTTTTAGTACAGTTATATGTTAAATGAAACATAAAATAAATTGAATTTGTTGTTTAAAGTTAAGAAAAATCAGTAAAACAGGTTAAACAGATGATTGGTTTATGCCTTTGAATATCTGGATTTATCCTGGGCTGGAGATCACCAACAGATATGCATGACCCTGGTTCACTCTATCTTTTACTTCCATGCACTGCCAATTGCCTGCTATGATAAATGAAGTGGCTGATAAAACCAACTCAGTTTTAAAAAAAAAAAAAAAAAAAAAAAAAAAATGTAAAAAGGGAAAAAACTTCAAATTTTTTAAAAAAAAAAAAAGAGAAAAAGGCAGTTGAATATGTTCTTCCTCTGTGAATCAGATTACTCCCACTATAGGGTTAGCTGAGTTGCTTGCTCACAGGCACAGGCTGCCAGATAAACAGAGAGCACTTCCTAGCATATATAGTGCTGTTACTCCTGCAAATTTTAGTACTCTCATCTGCAGCGATGG
>NW_015090852.1:6759845-6791280 GCF_001431845.1 Calidris pugnax | reverse complement strand
AAAAAAAAAAAAAAAAAAAAAAAGTGTTACATGGATGACAACTTCAGTATTCTTAAAAAAAAAAAAAGGTGAAAATTTTGCAAGTAATAATAACACATGCTATAAAAATCACCTAGCAAGCGATATGTACTGTATATTAAAGGAATTAACTTCTGATAGAGTTAATGGAACTCCTGCTAAGGGAGCTTAAAATGTTCCTGAGCTAAAGAGCCAACTGTATGAAATATACTTGTTTTAAAATGGAAAAGAGAGTGAGCAAAAAGAAGGATGAGAGCATAAAAGACAGCAATGAAATTGATTGATTGGGAAGAAAGGGAGATGAGAAATATGAGATCCTTTCATCCTCTCAAGCTTCCTCATGAAAGGGCGTAGCACCAGCAAAATAAATGCTTTTCAGATGTCATCAAGTTGTTTTCTGTCTTAAAAAAAGATGAGAAGAACAGGGACATAGGTCTTCCCTTTTGCATGAGTTTGCTTATCCTACTGGATGAAGCTGAAGAATTTCACCAGGAAAACTCTTCACTGAGCCTCTTTTGCTTGGGTCCAGCTATGTTTCATCTCCAAACCAGTTTTTTTTCTTCAATATCATGTGATCAGAAAAAGGAACACAGGGTACAATATCTGATGGGTATCAACATTAAGTAGTGGCAAAAATCGGGACATTACTCAATCACTCCTGGCTTCCATATTGCACATTATTTATGCCTTTTTGAATAATAAATAATTTTTCATACATTATAGTCAACAACCTGAGTGAAATTTTGCGCAAGCCACTTACCAGCTCACTTTCAGTTATTGCAGGACTCCAGCTGGCATAACTAAATCTAACAGAAAGTTCAATATTGAAAGTTCAAATGTTCAGATTTTTTCACCTGAAATAGCAAAACACTATGAAATGATCCAAAGAGGGCCAGTTCCTGCCCTTTTAGAGACAAAGATGGAATAATTGTTCTTGGGAACAAGACTGGCTTATAGAAGCTGTCCTCAGAAGTCCTCAGGGCCCAGGCATTTTCATATATTTTCTACTAAAATAAAGTTAATAGAAGAATTACCTTTACACTCTGGTGCTGATGGAAACCATCCAAAGTAATAGCACTGAGTAGAGGCAGGTCCCACTCTTACGTAATTGTTTGCACAGGTAAATTTCACAACATCTCCATTGCAGTATTTACCTTTCCTGGGATGAAAATGTCCATAGGGCAATGTCAGCCTGTCACATTCTATTGCTACAAAGACAAAATATTTTAACATGTAGTGTACAGTCTACAAAAAGTACATGAAATACTACTGATTAGAACAAAACCAAAGAAAGTCTTAAAGAAAAAAGCTTCACAAATTGTATACAGAGGTACACTGATTAGCAAACACAACAATATTCACCAAGACACTGGGGTGCTGGACTCCATTCACCATTTATGCCACACCTTGAGGTACCAGTTGGCATATTATTTGCAGTTTGATATCCCTCCAAACATGCATACTCAATTGTATCTTCAGGCATGAATATAGCTTTATTTGCATGGTAATTCAAAATCTTCGAAATCTTCCAAATCTTCAAATGTGTTATACATGATCCTGTAGAATGAAACAAAGTTAGTATATTTTGTGATCCAGAAAAAACTGCCCTTTGGAAGCATCATTTCTGTAGGTGCTTTAGTGTGTACCAGTCTACTGAACTGCTCAGTATATCTGAAACATTAAAAATTCTGCATTGCCAGAATATGAATGTAGACTATCACATGTAGCATATTCACATAATATCTACTGCATTAATCTTCAGAAATATGTGTCTAGAAGTAATATCTAGCATAAATATTTCTTCCTTTGATTCAATTCCCTTCCCCTACTACATATTATCATTAGAGGTGTCATAGCAAACAGTGTCTACTCCTGTTCCCCATGGTCATTTATGAGGGGGTCAGAAAAAAAGCTGCAAAATCCTAGGCAAAGGCAGTCTGAAATAAAAGGACAAGATAAAATACCAGCTAAAGGTGGTCAGTATTAAGAGCCTCAGTATCATAATACCAGAAGATTAAGTCTCTTCTTTTACTGTCCTACATCCCTGTTCAGGAGAGGAAGGAACTAATTGGAGAAAGGCAACAACAGTATGGAGGCACTTTCAGGAAAAAGCACTCTGGTGTTTTTCACAAATGTACATTTTAGCACCAGGGCAGAGATACGCATACTGCTTTTTATGCATAGTAATAATATGTTTCCAAATAATGAATTCCATTTTTCTCTAGTTTGGTCACATTTAAATAAAGTTCTTGGCAGAATCTCTTGGTTCACAGGTATTTCTTCATAAGCCATCCCTGACATATGCAAGGCAGGAGAAATGGGAGTGAACTTGCCCTCTATGTCAATGACCAGCTGGAATGCATGGAGCCCTGCCTGGGGATGGGGATGAGGAGCCAACTGAGAGTTTATGGGTCAGGATTAAAGGGGGGGCAATGTGTACTCGCAGCCTAGAGAGCCAACTGCGTCCTGGGCTGCATCAAAAGAAGTGTGGCCAGCCAGTGGAGGAAAGTGATTCTACCCCTCTGCTCTGCTCTAGTTAGACCCCACTGGGAGTACTGCATTCAGCTTTGGAGTCCTCAGCACAAGAAGAACATGGACTTGTTGGAGCGAGTCCAGTGGAGGGCTGTAAAGATGATTAGAGAGCTGGAGCACCTCTCCTATGAAGACAGACTGAGAGAGTTGGGGTTGTTCAGCCTGAAGAAGAGGAGGCTCCGGGAAGACCTTATAGTGGTCTTCCAGTACTTAAAGGGCATCTACAGAAAAGATGGACAATAACTCATTATCAGGGAATGTAGTGATAGGATGAAGGGAAATGGTTTTAAACTGAAAGAGGGTAGATTTAGATTAGATATTTGGAAGAAATTCTTTACTGTGAGGATGGTGAGACACTGGAACGGGTTGCCTGGAGAAGCTGCAGATGCCCAATCCAGGGAAGTATTCAAGGTCAGATTGAATGGGGCTTTGAGCAACCTAGTCTAATGGAAAGTGTCCCTGCTCACGGCAGGGGAGTTGGAACTAGATGATCTTTAAGGTCCCTTCCAACTCTAACCATTCTATGAGTTTATGAAATTTGGGTACCTGTACCTTGTATCAGGTAAGAATCACTGGAGAGGTCAGTGATCACCATCTACTTCGTGCTACAGAGGTCCAAAAAGATAGCTCACCTAGAAGACAACAGATATTTTCCCTGCTTACTCACTTCCTTTATGTTTTCTCTCTTTATTTCTTGGAGCCCCAGAAAGTTTAATCTCTGCAGGATCAGTCCTCTATTTAAGTCTCCCTCTGCCCAGTAAGAAAACTCTATCAATCTAGATGACAAAAATTTGAGTATATAGGACATCATGTCTGTGCCAGTGACAATGATAGGGAGCTCTAAGCCTTTATGCTACTCACTGATGCACTTTGGAGGCGGAGTCCAGCCATTCTTTCGACACTGCACCTCTCCTGTTTCTTGTCCTTCTGGAGTTACAAAGCCAGTATAACATGTATAGGTGATCTTTTCCTGTAAACGAAACGTTTTCCTTCCCGAGGTGAAAAAACCATTGTCAAGTCGGATATTTTGGCATTTTTCTGAAAGAGAGAGACAGAAATTCCAAGTTAAACACTGCTAAACTACGTGCTTGTGTTACCCTGAAGGAGGAAAAATGAAAAAGCAGTAGGATTTAGAACATTTTTAAGAGCACATGGTATTTTGCTTCTGCATCAAACTCTCTTTCTGGGGGACAACTGGAAAGTGAAGAGTCAAAGTTCACAGTTACCAACTCATGCAGTACAAACAGTAATGGACTCAGCTTCCAAAACTGTATGTCGTCATCTGGTCTTCACTAGAAATGAAATTCATGTTGGGCATGCTCTGCACTATGCAGGCATAAAGAGGACTTTCTGTCTGTGCTGCAAGGGGACACTCTTCTACCAAAGAGAAATCATTCAGAGTGCACATACTGCAGGACTTTGTAGCAATGGACCCCTTCTTGTGCATTAAAACACAAGTGCAGACAGACCCAATGCTGTAACTCATTTCACATCACTTGCAATACATTGTTTAAGCCAGTCTATATGGGTGGAAATCAGTCATCTTGGTTGGATGTTATGGTCTTATATTCTGAAAGAAAACTTTCGTTGTACATTAAATTTTTTACTAATAGATTATTCTGAGAAGGACTTTCTTCATTTTAAGGAATTAAAACAAATATTAATATTTGCGCATCAGAGAGTCAAGTAAATAAAAAATATGAAAAAAAAAACTTTGATGAACATTGGATGTATTTGAGAATGTATTTGAATGTTGTGAGCAGAGTTAATGATACTTTAGTGCAACAGCTTCAAAAGCTTAAATTTCACATCAATTTTTTTTGTATTAAGATGCCATGACTGCCTAACAGTAGGAATTACAAAAATTTTATTTTGCTTGCTAATTGCTACTTCAAAATCTCAGTAGGTGGCAGTCCAAAACATTCTATGGTCGGCATCTCTATCACGGTGGAATTGTTTCCTAAAAACCAATTTTTACAGTCCATGAAAAGTCAGGTTGAATTATTTCTTTTGTCCATATGAAATCATTATCTAAAGTATTTAAAGTTCCTGTGAGACATTCTAGCAATTTCAGGCTTGGTGCAAGTCAATAACAAAAGCTGGAAACACATTTAAGAGAGGTAACCTTCTTATTGTTCCTCCCTTCTAGTATGATGCCAACTGGCAAGAGAAACAGGGATCAGGTGGTATAGTGAGAGACTGAAATGAGACAAGAAATTACAGATAGGCTGTGCAAGGGAAATGACTACTATTTATTATATTACTGCACAGCTATATTTTAACAAGATTTCACTAGGGAAGACAAAGAGACCATGACTCCTATCCCAGAACTTACATTCTAGGAGATCTGAATGAGCCATGTGTGGACAATTTAAAGGGTTGCATTCTGCACATTTGTATAGTGACTGACCTCAGCAGCATTCAAGGCCATGAGAGCTGCATGTGCCAGCTGAAAGAATCACAGCATTATGTTTCAGTTGTAGAGCCCCTAGACTTAGAGTTACTAAGCAGAGTATTAATGTAGGTGATATGACAATGAATTTACTGGTTTTATCTAGAAACCTCAAAAAAATGCAAGCACACTCACTATTACGGACACATGTTGGAGTAGGTGACCAGCCATCCTTTGTGCATGTGACTTCTTCATCTTCCTGTTCAGTATGAAAGTCATCCATGCATCTATATTTAAGTTTTTCGCCTTCTATATAAAGATCTTGTTTAAGTAAGAAATAACCATTTTCCGGATGTTCAACATAGCATATTTCTAAAGAAGGAAGGTAAATGCATTTAACCACAGTAATTTGTACAGAAAGAACTAAGGTAAATTAATTCTTAGGAAGACAGTTACCAAAAAAGGGTCTCCTAGCACATTTCTGTAGTCTTCTATCCCAAAAAGACATTTGTGTTCAAACCTGAATGAAAGCATGTTTTGTTTCACTGCCCTAAAAATCAATGAACCACATGAACAGGAGTGCAAGTCACTACATAAAGTGCCACGAAGTAGTCTAGTAAACAATATTGCATACCTTGCACTCATAAGCAAAGCTAGCTAACTTCAGTGCATCTAGCATCATGTATACCAGCTCTGGTTTGGTCTGCTATGTCTCCAAAATGTTGATATTTGCCCCGAGTGATTTTCAGCATTTGCCTCCAGGAGATTTTATCCCTTTTGTGCAAATGTATCAGCCTCTCAAACCAGCTCTAGGGATTTTTGCAACAGCTAAGCATTCTGGCTGTACAGAGTCCTGTGCCCCTAAGAACCCAGACACAAGGAAGATGGCTGATGAAATGCTATAGCTGCATTACTTGAGTAACTGGTCTTTTCCTCCGGGGAAAACTCCACTCAGGGCAACAGGGAAAGATCCACCTCCAAGCCCTCCAAGTTCCTTTCCTACCAAGTAGGTAGAAACTTTTCTGTGACTGAAGATGTGCATTAGGAGAGAAGGCTGCAGCTTGCTACTTTAAATCTATTTTCTATAGTTCAATCATTAAGTCAATGTATCTGGATCTCTTGCTGATACCATGCTCGCTTTCAGCTTATTGCAAGAGCGTGCTACCTTCTCAGCTCCAAATGTTATCCAAAGGGACCAGGCAATGGATCTTAATCTCATGGATAGTTTCAGGAGTAAAGAATCTCTGAAATCCAAACGCACCATTTCAGCTTTACTCATTTAGAGTCTCACTTACCAGCAGACAGTTTGAGCTCTGTAGATAGGATGACAGCCTGGGTGCAGGTCCAGTGGTAAACTAAAGCAGTTCTACTTTAACAAACTGTTCTTTGTTCCGTCTTGTGCTCCATCAGCACAATTTCTGCTGCATAGACTTTTGATAATGGTAACAGAATTAAGCATATAGTGGAAACGTACTTACTGAGGCATTTTGGCTGTGGCGACCAGCCTGTTTTAGAACAGGTTATGTCAAGCCAGGGGTCTCCACTCGGGGTTGAATAACCAGGATTGCACCTGTAAGTAGCATACTGCCCAAGACTCATTGGAAAGTAACGTTCTTTTCCATACTCCAGTGCTCCACTTAACCTGCCATTTTCTATAACTGGGTAGTCACATGGTTTCTCTTGAAATAGAACATAATGGTAACAATATCAACACATGCATGACAAAAAGATCAGGACACAATTAATTCAGATTCAGCTTCATCATCTGAGTGTTTTCTGAAACTGACAGAATCAGGACTGTACACCTTGGCAGATCCTAAGGAGGGCAGGAACAATCACACTCTGCTTCTGATGTTTTTGTTATTACTATATCTATGTTGGTTCCTTCTGTTTCCACTGCAACAAACAGAAATCTAGTCCATATTCTTAGTGGACTCCGAAGGCTGATTTATGTGAGCAAATCTAAGTATTTATTCTAGAGTGGGATGACACTATTTTTGTAGAGTGTCTTTACTAAATTTACTACACTGACCATAGTGGGAGCCCAGACAGCTAGCTCAGATATAGACACTGAACAACTCCTAAAATTGAGATGACTCCTGTACCATTTTCATTTGTAACTTTTGGGATTCTGCACCAAAAGCTCTTTCTAGCTCCTCTCATTTTTATTCTAAAACTATGGTATTTTCCTTTTGTTCTCTCAGTTCCTCAAAAGAACTGATCCTTTTCAGGGCCAACTCAAGGGTAGAAGGAGGAGATTCCCAAAAACTTTCATTCAAGTTAGCCCAGGATGCCCTACCTGGCCGTGGCAGGTAGATTCCTCCTTAAGTGCTCTGACCCAGAGAGCCTACATGCTGGGGCAGGGGAGACCACCCACTGGACAGACCAGGTTATAATAGGTAGAATAAAACCGATTGTCCGTAATATATCTACATACAACTGCAAGTAAAAATCTAAAGCTGTGATAATTATGACAAAAGATACCTTCCAACCATTACTTATGTTTTGGTTTGGATACTTTAACACTCACTATCCTCTTATTTTGACTGTCATTCCACTCCTCAGGTGGCCCACAAATCTTCCTGACAGGGAGCTGACTATAACACTTTTTAACACATACTTTCACAAATATAATATTAGATAATACCTGTGTTTATAAACATAATGTAAATGTAGATTATACCATTGTTTTTATAGATGATTTTTCTAAACCATCAAATTAAGCTTTACATCATAAAGAAACACAATGAATAAGCAACTCTAATTTCTCATGCTGCTTAAGTTTTTCTCTTGACCTCTTTTTCACTGAGATATTTTCAACAACTCTACATGTTGCACCTTCATTCATGGGAGCTACTTACGGACACAACCTGGATCAGGCACCCAGCCATACTTGGTGCATTCAGCTGTGGTTTTGCCAGTCAATGTTTTAAAACGATATCCAGGATTACACTGTACTGTGATTGTATCACCTTCTCTGTATTTGTCTTCTTGAGGTATAAAGTTCCCATTGTTAACTCTTGGAGGAAAGCACACAATTTCTAAATAATAAGAGAAAAACTGGATGCTAATTTGAAGAATATGTTTAAATTCATTGCATAAATTCTTATTTTCATAATATATTGACCATAGCTGCATAAAATTATTAAAATTATGTTTCTTAGGGCAAAGACAAGGTTACATTTCTCTCCCATTCTTAGAAATGTATGATTCTGTAAGATAAGAGTGACAGCTATTACTGATGTCATGCTAATTAGAAGATTAAAACTTAATTGCAAAGAGAATTGTTGGAGCAAGTGCCAGTGGTGATCAAACTGAATTTGACTAATTTTCTCCAGTAGGTCACTCCACAGCTGGAGCTCAAATTTATCTATGCTGCCTCATTCACAGGTCTCCTGGGCTGATTTATGGACACTGTCCCAAAGGAAGACTGGTTCACTGGCAGGTCCGAAATGGAGAAATAGCTATACTTCACTGGGAACTGATTATTCAAAGGCTGTGGGATTAAGATTAGGATCTTGTACTGACACTGGAATAATTTCAACAACTGAGAAAGGACAAGAATGCTAATCTAAAAAGCTTGTGATATCTTTATGCTCAGAGAAGCCAGGCAAACGTTATTTATAAATCAGAGCCTGTCTTCTGGGGTTCTTTGTATCTTACTTCCAATCTAGAAAATATCACCAGGACATTCAGGGTTGGGAGGGGATGACTATAAGGTAACTACAAACTGGTCCTGCTATGGAGTGAAGGTGGACAAATCAGCTGTATGCATGTACTGCTGAATCATCTAGGTTCAGTGGTAAGTCAAATTGCAGAACCACTGTTTGAATATATCCCGAGTATCAGAGCCCAGCATATCAGCGTCTGAAAGAATGTTATGTTTGGTACTTCTCAAAAGTAGTATGTTGCTAAACCATAGACAATGCATATTAATTAGCATCATTACTAATCTTGAAGCAGAAAGGTCAGGAACTGAGTGGGCACTAAGACTGTCTACTCTTTTTTTTTCTAAAGGAGCCTTTCTGGAAGAGGTCCTAGGAAGGTGGGTGGTACATAAAAGCCTGCAATGTTGTTCTATTTCCAGTTTCAAGCATCTGACAATTTCTCAAAGGTGAAGGTACCTTCACATTGGTCTCTGTTTATACATCAATTTATGTCCATGGTTATTAGGATTAGTGAACTTCAAATCTAGGTTGTACACAATTCTTGGCATAATGGTAGAAAGTACTAATTTTTTCAGCTTTATGTAAAATCCAGCACTGCAATTCCATTGTGATTTTCAGTTTAGACACATATGGCCACCAACGGACTCTTTATACTTCTGAAATTGGACTACTTAATCTTCAATGGACTATTTACAATTCTGAAATTAGACTACTTCATCTGTTGTACAGATTGTACAACACTACCTTACTTAATTTGAAAGATATTTTGAAAGATACTTTTGTAATTTCCAGTCACTTCTGAAAGGTCGCACAGTACACCAATGATTTCTTACTAAGTTCTGTCAGTGAAATAGGGATCATTTTTTCAATTGTTCCTCTTTGGTTAGAACGGTTGATCAGAACTAGTAGTCTGGAAATCTCAAGAATGGATGTAATGACTAGCAACCAGGTGCTCAGTCTGCTCAAACTATTATAAGACTCATGAGGATACTCAAATAAAATGCAGAGGTCAGTAAAGTAGGTCAAGCAAACTTCCATTGTCTCAAATGCTCATACAGGATGAGATGCTGAGTGGTATTTTACTGAGTGCTTAGTCCTATGATTACAAGTAGCAGAGTCTTGGCTACGGTGACACAGCATCTCAACCACTGAACACGGAAGACCTGAAGATGCATTAACTTGTATCTCCCCCTCAAAGAACTGCTTGTGATTCATAAGTAGGTCACCAGGCTAAGACTATTAGCTTCCCCCAAATTTATTCACGCTGCTGCAATTCATATGTTATCAAAGATATATTTCTTTACCCAGTCTTTCAACATCCAGCACACCACTGACTTGTACCAGTTATGTTCATGGTAAACACACTTAAAAAGATATCGAGACTTGATGTGAAGACAATAGGACTTCAAAACCCATACAAATTCTCTAAGAAATTGGTTTAAATTGTTTATTTTCCCGTGTCATTAAAAATTTCAGATTCCTTCTGTAGTTTGAATTTCTCTGGTATTAATACTTTTGTTTTCTGCTTGCTTAAATATTCTTTTTATTGTGATTTATCTGAGTATTCTATTCCTTAGATAAAGCATTTTTATTGTATTTTGTAGACGGTAAAGAGATTCAGCTTTAGCCTTCCTATTTTTCCAAATTAGGATTTTTTCTAACCCAAGGAATCTTCTTCATATGTTCTCCCCACTAATTCAGAATTGCATAAAAAAAAATAATAAAACAACAACAGCTACTAATGCTGCCTAAGGTATTTTAGCATCAATCTCATTTATGCAGTATACTGTAGCAATTGTTGCTTTGTGGACCTATTAAACTACACTCTGAAAAGACTAAATTAACTGCTTTTGCTACTGGTCTCCATGGAAAACTCTTGCCCAGTTGTTCGGTCCCTTTAACATGTAATCCTTCCACAATATCCCCTTCCTGGGATATTCATCAGATGTGGACGGATTTCTTTTGTTATGAATAAACTTTCTGTCATTACCAATCCCTGAAGTTACTTCCTAACACAACAGATTCCCAAAATAACTTTAGGGAAGACTAACCAGTGCAATAGGGGGTTGGATTCCATCCTGATTCAGTACATCGTACATCTGGTCTTTCACCGTATCTGTATCCTTCATCACAGGCAAACTGTAGCAGTTCAGATTCCTTGTAAGATGCCTTTGGAGAACGTACATATCCATGCAGAATATTTGGCACAGTACACATAATCTCTGAAATTGAGAAAGAAAATCCATATATTTTATTTGATGAGAATAAATTACTATCGAAATAAAATTTAGGGGTTTTTCATTTGACTCCACAAAAACATTTGCATTTGGAAACTGTCTGAAACTTAATTGAGAACTCTTCAATGACCTGATTGTGAGTGCCAGGTAGAAAGTGTGATGTGGCACAGCATCAATAGCAAATTGGTTCATAAGACAGATTTCAGGGCTTTGCTTTGGATTTTAATGAATCTCAGAATCAATATATAAGGCAAAGGACATTCTAAAATAAGCAACTAGGGGAGCTGAAATTCAGGATTTTCCATTTTTCAGCTATTTTCATTTCCTTGTAATTTCCAGCAAATCTGAAGCTCTCTCATACCTAGTAGACGATTAAAGTCATGGCATCAACAGGAAAAGAGAATTAAACTATGTGGAAAACTGACACTAGAATGCTTCACTATCTATGAAAGAACCTCAGCATCTCCAGCTCCTTGCTGGGGCAGGGTGTGGTCAACTGTCTGAAAAGTAGTTTTGCAGAAAAAAAATCTTGGCAGTCCTGATGGACAAGTTGAACAGGGGCCAGCAATGAGCCTTCGCAGCAAACAAAGAAAACAGAGGCCTGGGCTCCACTGGGAAGAGTGCTGCCGGCAGGTCAAAAGAAGTGATCCTTCCTTTCTACTCAGCACTGGTCACATCGGGAGTCCTGCTGAGCTTTCCAGTACAGAAAAGACATGGACATACTGTCCAATGAAGGGACATGAAGATAATTAAGGAACTGGAAAAACTGACAGATAAAGAGAGGCTTGGAAAGTCTGGAGAAAAGAAGGCTTGGGGGGAGGGAAGATCTTATTAATATGCATATGTATAAATTCCTTACTGTGGTGGGCAGCAGAAGTAAAGATGAGGGAGCCAAACCCTTGCTGTTGGCATCCAGTGACAAGATGAGCAGCAATGGGCACAAATTGAAATACAGGAAATACCACTTAAATATATGAAAATATTTTTTCTTAAGAGTGGCCAAACACTGGAATGGGTTACCCAGAGAGGCTGTGGAGCCTACATCTCTGGAAATGTTCAAAAGCTAACTGGACATGGTCTTGAGCAATTTGCCCTAGCTGACTGCTTTGAGGGACCTTCTGTGAGAATAAAGCTTCTTAATTACAGATAATATCTAGTGTTCTTTTTACCTTGGCACTGAGGCACATCAGCATTCCATTTTCCATCAGAAGAGCAAATTAATTCTTTAGATCCAACAAGTTTGTAGTTTTCATTACATTCAAAATTTACAAGCTGGCCAAAGGAATATTCTCGGCCTAGTTCAAATGCACCAGGCATAATCATTCTTCCATTTTCTGGTGCTTGTATGGGTGAACACTTTGCCACTGCAAAACAAAGGAAAGGAAGGGAATGGGAGGGGAGGGAAGGGGAGGGGAAAAAGAGCCATTTTGAAATCTATTCTGTAAAATAAATTGACATACAAAAATCTAAAATGCAGAAAACTAAGTAATTTAATAATGCATTTTAAATATATGCACTCTTGTTATGTATTCAGATACCATTTATACCAAATACAATACATAACCCTAAGCAAAAAGACAGACTGACATAGTAGGAAGCTTGTAGTCCAGCTACAACAAAATCTTAATGGCTAGGATATTCACAAGGGCGGAGGAGAAAACTACCTAAAACCACACATGCTTTCACATACAGCCCAAATGCCTCACCCCAGCTGTTTTTGTAACCACATTTTGCAGACATCTACTCTATCACGGCCTTTAGGTGGCAGTTTTGTGACCATCTGTGGGTGACAAGACTCTGTTTTGAGAATGCTTTTTAAGAAAAGCTTGAGTGCTTATTGGACTAAAATGGCTGAGTAGTCATTGAAGAGTTTCACTGCTGCGTAACTTGAATTTAAACGTGTGAATTAATACTAGTAGAGAGATCACAGACTATTTCTAGATAGTATCAGACAGATAAAAAGACAGTTTGATAAAGAATTAAATGTCAAAATCCATTTACCTTCACAGTGAGGGATGTCATTGCTCCATCCATCTGCCTGACACTCACGGTAATTTCTTTGGCTGAGCATCCGGTATCTTACCAAATAAAAAAGTAAACAATGCTTAAATACAGTCTCATGTGACAAAACCAGCAGTGTTTCTGTTTTTGAAGCAAAGGAAGTAGGTATCATATGTTCTATCACAGACTAACCGAACGTGGAAAAACCTAGTAGGTTTTTGTTCTGTCTCTTCCCCATTTTGTTTAATTGCATATGGCAAGAAAAAATTAAAAACCAGAAAGTAGGAAGTAATCAGTAAGATGTCTTCTTCATTGCAGAGAGCTTTGGTTACATAACAAATAACCTAGGAGTAATTTACACAATCAGTAGAAAGCAGAGTAAAACTCCAGTTGCCTGTGCTCCAGTATGACTGAAAGCCATGTGGCAGCATCAAAATAGGACTTATTCCAAACCACATGCACCTCCTGCTTTGATGAGCTAGTATTATCTTAGGTTTGAAAGCAACATGGCCACAATGCCATGGCTTCTGCTTTGTCTCAAATGTAGTCAGAGGAAGCACAGCTAGTTTGAAATGACAGTGAAGAACAGTCTGAACTTCAGGGAGTAAGGAGAATACTGATTTTGGAACTCTTTTTTAGAACTCAGACTAGACTCCAGCAATACAAAGACTGCAAAAACATGGCTAAACCTCTATACCTTACTTATAGCTGATTTGCCTTTCAAGAGGAAAGAATCCAGTCATAGGCATACTTAACTAAGCACAGTACTACATATTTGCCTTGCAGCAGTTTTTATTGGAGAAAATAATTGGTCAAGGGAGGTCATTCTGCCCCTCTACTCTGCACTGATGAGGCCACAACTGGAATACTGTGTCCAGTTCTGGGCTCCCCAGTTCAAGAGGGACAGGGAACTACTGAAAAGAGTCCAGCGTAGGGCTACAAAGATGATTCAAGGACTGGAGCATCTCCCTTATGAGGAGAGGCTGAAAGAGCTGGGACTCTTTAGTCTGGAGAAGAGAAGGCTGAGGGGAGACCTTATTAATGCCTACAAGTATCTCAAGGGCGAGCTGAGGGAGGAGGGAACCAGACTCTTTTCAGTAGTTGCCAGTGAGAGGACGAGGGGCAATGGGCACAAGTTGGAATATAAAGGGTTCCACTTGAATATGAGGAAGAAACGGTGAGGGTGACAGAGCCCTGGAACAGGCTGCCCAGGGAGGTTGTGGAGTCCCCTTCTCTGGAGATTTTCAAGACCCACCTGGATGCAGTCCTGAGTGATGTGCTCTAGGCAATCCTGCTTTAGCAGGGGAGTTGGACTAGATGATCTCTATGGTCCCTTCCAACTCTAAAAATTCAGTGAAATTCAGTGAAAACGAATAGAGGAGGAAGAGAGTATTTCTTCCAAGCAGTCAGTGAAGACATGTTAGTGAGTCTACCAGAAATGTCTTCTGTTGAACATTTTTTGCAATACATTTTACTTCATAATGCACAAAAATTATTTAAGCAGGAATGATAAGTTGTGGTTCTGAATAGGAGACTCTGTTGCATGGCCTAATGACTTAGCTAACATAATTGCATCATGACTGCCTCCTGAGAGCACTGATTCCAGCATATGCATCTGCATCACCATCTGAACTGGCTGGCTAGTGGAGTCATAAGACAGCTTTACTCACTATTTTTGTTTTCTACTCGGACAGCCATGATTTCAAGCTAGCTACGGCCTTATGCATTTTAGACGCTTTGGATGACAGCTTCAGGCACATGAGTTCAGTTACTCCAATTGCACCAGACATAAAAAAGACTTATCACTAGTATTACAGTAATCGCAGACATTTAAATTAAACAATAACCAAGCATTAAATATCAGTAAGTTGCAGCTGCATTAAGACATAAAATCTGTAACTGACCCTTTAACATTAACACCTTATGTTAACTCCTATATATTGAATTAAGTGTTACCCTTCATTACATCTGTACTCAACTCTGGCACCAAATACAAATTCACTTCCACTGGTAAGTTCAAAGAAACCAAACTCAGTATCTCCAGGATGTCCACAGGGCTTACCTGGTTAAAAAAAAAAAAAAAAAAAAAAAAAAGAAGAAAAATCTACTTGTACCATATATAGGAATGAGAAAGTATGAAAGATAGCACTTCACCAGTAATAAGTAGCAAGTATGGGCTTTTCAAAAATTAAAAAATGCTCAGCATTAGCTTGATTAACTTCCCCCTTTATAATCACTATCTTTAATGAGAACATATTGGAGTAAGAATCTGCTGATTGTTAAAAAAAACAACCAACCACCAAACAACAAACAAAAAAGAAAATTAGCAGGTTTTATTCCTTTAAAAAGGCTGAGCTCATTTTAAGTTTTATGACAAATTTAATGGCAGGATGTAACTTCAGCTTTTCATACAACTTGTGACATAAATTGGTTCTAAACTTCCACTACAGAACCCATCTATGATTGGAAATGAAATTTCCTCAATCTAATGGGGATTGTACTGAGTAAAGAGGGATGATCTAAGGCCACAGAGGTCTTTTGGTTCTCAATCCTCTCTGCTCAAAGTTCTGCATTGGACTTTTCTTGTGGTCTGGCCCTAAC
This sequence comes from Calidris pugnax, assembly GCF_001431845.1. Classification (NCBI taxonomy): domain Eukaryota; kingdom Metazoa; phylum Chordata; class Aves; order Charadriiformes; family Scolopacidae; genus Calidris; species Calidris pugnax. The sequence continues at coordinate 6,775,831 of NW_015090852.1, read as the reverse complement.
TATTTCCCCTCGATTTCCAAAAGAAATGCTATGATGAACATACCATCCCTCTCATTTATTCACTTTTTGATGTTAGAATATGGACTGCAAAATAAACTGCATAGCTAAAACCTATTAGGCCTGCTCAGAAGTAATCTTTTCTGGTCCCTGTCAACCTAGCCAATTTCTTTTCTTGGAGTATATCAATATCCTTGTTTTCTCCAAGGAAGAGGTGTTTGAGTGACCCTAAACCTGCTCCAGTGTGATTCAGAGAAAATGGACAACCTAATGACCAGTTTTGCTGTCTAATTCCTAGGAAGGGAACATGATCACTTAACCTGTGGTGGATCATCCATTTTCTCCTTCCCTCTGTACCTTGCTAGTGTCATTCACTTGGTGGCAGCATTTACTAAAATATGTTACAAAAAAGCAACACCAAATTTTGTATAATTTGAAAGATCTGTGTTCACCGAAAAGTTATACAAATACATATAAAAACTGAGAAGGTGACTAAAAAAATGCAAAAGAAACTAGTGACAACTTTATGAATTAATTTTTACTGACGATTTGTATTCATGTCTGAACGACACCTGGGACTAATTTTATATTATCAAACCAAGCATTTACATGCTACTAGTAAAAATTTTAGGCATGTAAGAAAAAAATCTTGTGTGTCTAAAATTTCTTTGTGTTTAAAACTCATTTATTACAGAAAGAAAAATCTCCTAACAACCATAACCTTCAATTTCTTCATTAATGAATTCTGCGTGTGTGAGATACTTCTAAACTCTTAGCACAGTACACTAGAGATGATAAATAGCAGCTCTCATCCTAATCATGATTTTTTTTTCATGGATTAAAATAGGAGGCAGGGAAAGAGGATTTCCAACTTCCAAAAGTTGTATCTTCCACAGAACTAGCTGAATATACTGAGAAGACAGCAACTGGGTTAGTGCTTTATTCTGATTACATTGTAAATCTCAGCCACATTAGACCTTTTATAAAATTTTGGAAGCAAGCTCCTAATAACTTACTAACTTAACTTACTAACTTAACATTAATCAGGTTAATAATGGCCTAGAGCAAGATCTTCTCCTGTAAAGAAAAAAAAAAAAAAAGATAATCCTTTGAAATGGAGAAAAGGAACTTGCTGGAATATTTCTTTATGCATACATACTTTTTAGGATGTTATTTTAAAGGATGCTGAAATAAGTAAGTTACAGGTAAAGATAAAATGGCAATTTCACATTGACACCACTGGCAAGGAATATGATCTATTGGGTCAAATGTTTGCACATATTTTTGCATAAATACTTACTTTTGCATTCTGTCAACGGGAGCTGTTGCTTCCATGCTCCGTCAGTGCACTTAAACACGATTCTTCCAAGTTTAATATATCCAGGCCGGCATTTGTATGTTACTTGAGTATTGCCTGGATAGGGAGGTTGGTCCCATGTTCCAGTAGGCACTTCTTTAACCCTCCTAGGAGGAGGTTCTTCACAAGCTAAAAATTGTAAATTAAAATATTGGTGACTTAAGCACATGCTAGAAACGGCAAAATAATTTTACAGTAGAAAATATATCAAGAAGTCCTGGGGACATTTGTAATCAAACTAGCATATGTTTTCTACTTAATCATCTCAAAATAGGAAACTGCCAAGAATCCACATTTTGTGGGAATACGAACAGACATTTAGAAGGACATAAGGTCAAGCAAGTACCAAGAAACCACATGGTACGGTCATAATTCATTAAATAGATTCTAGCTACAAAAATTTAGATGAGATTAGCGCCCTGGTTCTAACCAAAGGCATCTCTTATTATTCCATCTGCAGGAACTCCCCTATGCCTGTCCTTCCATTACCATGGAGAACAACTCTGTGCCCTCTGTAGAGTTTCTTTTCAAGCTATTTTCTTCTGCAGCCACCACCACCCTTACTGACATTAAGTTTATGTGTCATTTGATCACATTCTGTCAAATCTTCCCTCATCTTTACATTGTGTAAAATTTCTCGCCAGGCAGAGATCATTGGATATTCCAAAACTTATTTCCTCCTGACCATGAGATTACTTCTTATGATAAGTTACTTATTACAAAATGGAATTAATTCTGAGAATTTACTTTGACCTTTGTGAGTTTCAAAACATTTTGACTCAATTTGGGGGTGGATGGTGTTGTCCGGTATTTCTCATTAGCTCGGTATTATACAGTCATTTCCCAAAAAGCTCCTTCCTGGGCCATGTTCAGCATCCATGAAATGTACAACCAAGCCCGTATGAGATAGAAGAAATGAGCCTGAATCAATTTTATTAAGAAGATCCTCAACAGCTTGAGAATGAGAAAAATCAGAGTAAAGGGGAAAGAAAAACCATGGGAGATGTTAATGAAAGACTAAATTATCTTTGTGAAGAAACATTTCGTTGTTGCTCTTTATAATAATAGACCTAATTACAGTGAATAATTCTGTGTGCTTGGGTGACTGAAATGTACTGATTTTAAAGAGTAACAGAATCTGGACAGTCTAGCTAATTAGATGCCAAGAACTCTGTTTACATCTGAAGATGTAAGGTGAGAATTCATCAAGAATAAATAAAACAAGCTCTGAGAAATGAAGCCTTGGAAAAGAAATGAAACTTCTGCATAGAAAATAAATGGGAGAAGAAACGTCCACCAGGGAAGGAAATTTCTTGGTGAGTAGATTCATTATTCAGTAGAGAGCTGGCACAAAAGTCCTCTCACTGTTTTTTTATAAGGCCACAGGTTTGAGAAGGCAGCATTACTCCCACTGGAAGCTTTCTTGTGGATTGTCCAGGTGCTGCCTGAAAGTGGGACTACAGGAAAAGTACTGAGTGTCTTTCCTCATGCGAGGGATGTGGAGCTATGGCTTGCTGAACTGAACTGCGGAAATCACAACCAGAGATTAAGTACCCTTGAAAATTCAGTTTTAATTTCAGTCAGTGAAAAAGATTTGTTACAAGAAAAAAAAAAAAAAAAGGTGTATCATTTAAGTGTTCTGTAGCTATGACAATTTCAAAATATAAAGAAACAAATGTAGCCAGAAGTAGGCAAGCTTTGATGATACTGCTGAGGTGCTAAAGGAAGAGTATGCCCACACGCTCAAATTTTTTCCAACTACTTTAATAAATATGCTCCCACCTACGAATAACATCCGAGTAAAAATTATTGCTTCTGTCCACTAGAGGGTACCATCCTACTTTCGAAAAGGGTAGTAGGGACTCCTTAGCAAGATTAAGACACATTCACTTTTTAATAACGTTTTGCAAAATCCAGGAATAAGCAAGTCAAACGCAACTCTGGTAGCTAGTTCTGTCTTACAAATGTTAGTTTACATCACAAAGTTATTTGTAATGTTGAGAAAATAATTTTTTCTAATTCTACGTAATTACGTACTACGTATTAAATAGGGTATTTAGTTCAGGGAGGGGTTTTCTCCTCTATTCCTCCCTTACTTCTGAATTGTATTGTATTTTTATTGTCTGTTGTGCAGACTGAGGTCTCTTAAATCCTGGTTTACATTTAAAAAAAGTAAAAAAAAAGAAAAAATGCACAAAAAATAATCTCCTGATAATCTCTTCATCATTACTAAGACCTGCTTCTTTCTGCATGTTATTTCAACCCTCTGTTCTTTACCACTGTTGCCCTGATGTCAAACTATGCGTTACCATCAAGCATCACAGAATGTATATGTATTTCTGACTACAGCTAATTTTTTTTTTAAATGGAGTTTCTTAGTAGCTTCAGAAGAAGAACTCAGCAGAGAGCAGACAGGAGGTATACTTGAAAACTATATTAATTATATCATGCAGTTATCATGTGTACTCACCAAAATTGGGAGGGTTTTATTTTTATATTAGTAAGCATGCACTAAATGTGTACCTTCAAATCTTTTTTTTTGAGAGACGAGGAGAGCTAGAATTAATCATTGAGTATTCATATGTCACTTGACCTCAGTTAGAAATAGCTCAAGCCACTTTCTTGCCATGATTATGCTGATAGCAACTTCCACAGAGTCAAGCACAAACTACAAATTCAATTAGAAGTATTTTTCAGTCCTTGTGCAAAACCCCAGCTCTTGAACTCACATGGACTTACAATATGAAGCTTGAACTAAGAATCCTGCATGACCCATGGTATTAGTTGTCCCAGATAAATCAAATATTGCTACATTCACATTCCTTGGCAATCTCTCTGATCTAAAGAAAGCATTGTGAAAATGAAGTGCATATTCAGGCTAACTTTCTTTTCAAATTCCAGGACTTTTCTGGACTTGTTTGCAAAAAATTAGACTTTCTTAGTTGCTTTGGAGCAGTATTTATTGTAAGTATGTATAAAAAAGATAATAAATTCCATTAATGTCCTGATTTTTCAGTTTTTCAAAGTAAAATCCATCAGATGGTTTTGATTAATAAGGTATTAATAATCTTCACGTAAAATTAAAAAATACATGACCAAGCAAAGACACACTAGCCCAAAAACACAGCACTCTTTCTGCAACAGTTTATGTAAAGAAACCCTGACAGAAACCAAAAGAATTAAATTACTAAATATACATAAAACAATATAAACACAGTATCATGAAAAATTGAACAGAGAGCAGAAAATATCAGAGGCTTCTGAAAAGATACCCAGAATAGTAGCTATCTCTTTAAACATGTACAAAAGCACACCTGTATCCATTTAATGGATTAAAACCTCTGTCAGTCAACAGACATTGTGTAAACTTTTCATTCCTCTTTCTCAGATTACCTCACAGATTATTCCAGACAGAAATAAATGCATATTTACTGAATATTTTGTATTTTAATCTACCAGCTGTTTACAGGTTTTAGATGTTAGAAAAATTAACAAACATAGTTAATAACAAATGAGCTGTCTGGCTGTAGTTTATAGGTATACTAAACATTAAAAATGTTGTGGGAACAGATTAATAACTTTATAGGTATTATAGGTATAGTAAACATTAAAAATGTTGTGGAACAGATTAATAACAGCAGTAGTTATCCAAATAAATAAGCAAATAAATATGACAGCATACTAGATACTAAAGGTGCTAAATATTGCCAGAAGAAATCTCGATTATTGTTGTCGGAAGTTTATTAAAATAGGCTACAATGCAAACAGTTTATTTACATATTGTTTTATTTACCATCTTCAAGTACACTTTAAGGAAGGGGTTTTGGTTTTTTCTACATTGAAGCTTACCTCTTTCTGCAGTACAATACATCCAACATAAGAGCAGAGTTGTATAGCCCACGAACGACATCCTAGAGATTCAGCAACTCGGCAAACACATTGAGTATTGTAGCCTACTTTTTTTGCTTCCTTTGTGTTATTTCCACTCCTATTTTACTCACCAACTGCTCCAGGGACTGACCTTGCAAAGCATTTATGCTCTGATTTCAGCAGTCACTTCCCCTAATCCTCTTGCAACACACAAGTGTTTCTTTGTTTTGGTTTTTTTTTTTTCCTTTTTGTTTTTTCCCTCTCCAAACTTTGCCAAATGATTAAATAAATAAACGTCTGGCAATTAGGGTTGACACAGTCCTTCCTTGCGGTCTGCTTGTTTTTACATCATACCTCATTTTTTTTTTTTTCATATTAATCCCTTCCAAACTCAGATAATCTTATTTCTTTTGGTATCCAAAAAGAAGTTGTACAAATAAATTATTTTGGGATCCCTTACGTCTTATATGCTTAGTTCAAAATGAACTTCTCTACTATATACATATCATTCAAGATAAGACCACATAACAAACCCTTAAAATCACTGGCTTAGCCTACTGATACAGGATAAAAAAATAGTGGGTTTAGAAAACAGATCTCAAATCAAACCTGAATTCCAAAGCAGTTAAAACTTTTTTCTTCTCAAAATGCAGCTGGATTTTTAATTTATTTTTTTTAACCTGGGCTGTGTTTTCAATTACCACTTCTAAGGAATGGTCTTAGTGAAAACTGACATTCAGCTATTTCACCTAGAAAAACTACTCCAGGCAGTCTAATATCTCTTTCTTTCTCTCCCCCTTTCTCTTGTCAAGCAACTCCTATGTGCAGAATGAACTTTCACTGCTCCGTGACCCTGAGAGGATCAGTCTGCATCCATTTTGCAGTTACTGGTGCATACCTGATCAGTAAAAAGATTTTTTTTTTTTTGCACATCCCCCGCCCCCCCAAATTGAATTCAAAGAAACAGCTCCTCACAGTACTTCACTGCCCAAATCTTTAATTCCCTTTCTTTCTCTGGTAGAGAACCGTATACTACTGCAGACAGCAGTGCTCTAACTGTACCAAGAGAGTCTTGCCTCAGTAGTGAGGCTTTGAAGCATAATGTAGGCCTATACAAAGAACCAATCTGTCTTCGATCACAAAGCAAGGGACCAGACTCGGTCCTTTTCAGTCTTGTGTTTGTGATCTTCTCAACTAATTGATTAAACATTCTAACCAGATGGAAATAAAATCAGGAACTTAGACTTTTTTCCATTCCTCACCTCTTCTGTGGGCTATCAATTGATTATAAACTAAGGTCTCTAAGCATGTCTGACTGACTTAGTCATCTTCAGCCTCTAACCAGAGTGCACAGGCAAACCATGCCTCAGGACCTCTAAGGCAGGGAGAAGTCATCTCTAAGGTACCCTTACCTCCTATCAATAAGAAAGGCATAAACACGTAGTTATGTATCCAAAGAAAAGCAGTTGGATTTTACCTACGGAAGCAGAGCTATTGCTTGAGAACTGGTGTGACTGCACTCAAATATTGCTGCAGACGGGCAGGCAAAATATCACCACATATTCCCTATACTAGCAATACTGCACGTCAAGATATAGGATTATAGGAAAGTTCAGGTTGGAAGGGACCTCAGGAAGTGATCTTGTACGGAACTCCTGCACAAAGTAGAGTCAATTATCAGGTCAGGCCAAGTTACTCAGGAATTGATTCATTCCCTACTCAATGTGTTGGTTTAACATCAAAATTCAGAGTGATTGTTCAAACCTGAATCATTTTGAGAAGAGTGTTTGTGAGCCATTTTGTGTTAGGAAGACAGATCTGAGGAAGTCAGTATATTCCAGTAGGAAGCTAGTGATGATTAGTAACAGGAGCTTAATTAGTCACTGCTTGAATAGCATCTCTGACCAGTATAATTTCAGCATGTTCTAACAGCATGCTTGCTGTCACACTTGATTTAATGATATCATTAGAGCCCACAGAATTCTAGAACCAGTCAGTGTTTTGCCCAAAAATCTTCACAAAAGGGCCCTATCCCACTATATTAATAGTGATATTATCTTTTCATTGTCAACAGTTGTCTCTCTTCCCACTGGCAGACATCTTCCCTAACTCATAATGACACTACAGATCATGTAATATCTACAATTACAACTTAATGGTGTGACAGGGAAAACTGCACAGTTCACTTAGTTTAGTCTGAATCACAATCAAACTGGTTTAATGATTTATTAATCACATATAATTAACTGGCAATCAGTGCAATATATATTCAAGGTTCAGTATTGGCAATACCACAGATACTACACAGTTAATAGACAAAACACTAATAAACACATAACAAATTTCTAAACAACCTTTCTTCATTAATCCCCCGAAGTTGTGCATCCAACCACCCATGGTTACGCACACAGCCCCGCTCTCACACATACCTTCTGCAGGAGATGTAGGTACTGTGCTGCACTTCACAACCTACTAATGCACACACAAGGGAGGAAGCACCACACAAGGTCACATATGCACACCCAGTTGTGAGTCCCTACCTGTTGTGCCCTGCACTGTCACTGCCCCAGCTGGATGCAGGCTGCTGGCAGAGTCAGACAGGGAGGATGCTCTGCCTGGACCAGATACAGGTTTTCATGCCAGTGGGTGAACATACAACAGGGCCAAACTCAACTCCTCGGGTTTTGACTGCTTGGTCTGTTCCCACTGTTCTCCCTATTGTAACAAAGTTTCATTTACTCCTTAAATTTCTTTCCAAATAGGTACCTCCTTCCTTCAAAACTCATTCTGTAACTCCCCGGTTACTGTTTAATCTGGCTGGTGGTTGTCAACCCCTTTAATATGATCAGTAGTAGCACATTGCACTCTCAGACAGTTTTAGATATTTGAACTCACATTCCTATCTTAATAGCTGTTGTTGTTCAGGCCATTTTACCAAGGATGGGCCACGTGAGCACCGTTGTGCAAGGAAAACCAATATTAGGAATTTTTTAACTGCTCCTTCAGCTTTTTCTAGAGCAAATTAAGTAACAACATGTTCAGGCAGGGTTTTGCAGCAATGACAGCAGACATATCATGTCCAATTCTAAAAGTTTGTACCACACTTCTGATTACTCTTAAGTACCATCTCATTGTGCACCATCTCATTGGTGCTCTGTACTCAAAAGCAAAGTGAAAATTACATGAAAAGGTGTTCTTTGCAAAAAAAAGATGCTCTCCTATATAAAAGCAGCTGTCAGTATTTCTAGTTTTAAATGAAGTCCTCCTACTCACAGCCAAGGGGAGATTTACTGGAAGGGAATTCACAGATTATCACCATTTCCCAGCATCTCTCTCTGCCCTGCTGCAGTGCTGCTATTCCTCTTGTTCCTACAGTTTCTTTCCAGGTCACCACAGTCAGATGACTGTGGTGCACCATGACCAGCTCTGAAGTGGATGCTGTTCCTTTTTGTTATAATGGTTTAGCATATAAGAATACACAGATCTGGTCATATTGTGTGCCCTGTGTCTAGAACAGCCTTATAGGATCATGCTTGCAGCACAGTCATGCTTGCTGGGCTACATAAAACATGCCCTTTACCTACCATGATTTCAGTTTATTTAGACACATGATAAAAAAAAAAAACAAAATCACCTCCAATCCTCCATCTTTTTAAAAATCCTTTTGTTGTCAAAGAGAGTTAAAAATCCCCAAAACTGGGCAACCATGATGGCCTGCTCTGAAACCATAGCAATGGGAACAGAAAGTCCCTAAACCAAAAAGCCTATAACCATAACTAATCCTATCTTGAAGTTAGCCCCCCAGGCGAGGCCCCAACAGAACAGAAAGTTGAGCAGTGACCTAGTGGTTGCTGATGGGATGAAGGTATAACCTTTAGTTATCTTACATAATTTTAGGACTAAGAATCACACCTCTAGGAGGAGATTTTCTATGTATGTGTAAGACCACCTCAGTATAATGAGCCAAACAGAAATTAGGACATGTGCAAATGAGTTTGCTATGTAATTACAAGTGACTAATCAGCTATTTTAATGTGATTTTTCTTCATTACCTTTTTGTATAAAAGACCCTATGTGTTTCCTAACAGGTGTGCTGGCTGCGTTAGATGCCTAGCACTCTATTCTGCAGCACTGAAATAAAAACAAATATCTCAACTCAGTGTGTTCATTAGCTTTTGCACACTGGGTGAAGAACCCTTATTTTTAGGGACAACACTTTCAGAGGAATTATCAAATTGGAAATTCCTCACAGTTCTCCTTCTGCCCTAGCTTTGCAGCTTTATAGTGACCTTAAAACTCTGTTCTCACTTTGGGCTATTTCAGTCTGTTACTGTTTCTGAATTGCTATCAAACCTTTCACGCCAGCAGAACACTCTGCTACTGCACAGCCATTTAAAAAATAGGCACCAAGTAGAAAGATAGGACTTAAAGAACATTTTTTCACTGAAGTTTAGATAATTCCAAGAATTGCAACATTGTACTCTGAAAGGTGTATCAGATAGTAAAATGAAGAGATATGCAAAATCAAAATGCAAAATACACAATAAAAAGTAAATAAGATCATTAAAGATGTAAAGATATACAAGAATAGCAAGATTTGTTTTGAAATCAATACTTCTTTTGAAAAAAACACATGGAGCAGTCTAAATATTGTGCTGCTGCTTGTAAAAAAATATTATTACCAGTTTTTTTAAAGTTTCATTATTAGTAGTATTCCTCCAATGGCTATGCTTTCTTAAAGGAAAATTAAAATTAACATCAACTATTTCTGTTAGTACTCCAGCACACAACTCAGCTACCTAGTGAAGAGGTGACATAAGCTCTTCTTCTGCAGAAACACTGCAGAAACTTACTGGACAACATAATTATTATTTATGCTATGATAGTACTCGGACATCCCACCTCCTATCCCCACACTGTAAGGTAAGATTCAGAATGAACCAAAAATGAGTCTCATCCTTAACAGCCAAGAATCTAGTAAGCCATAACAAAAGTACATTTAAACTAAGAAACAAAAAAGGGACAAACGGATATACTCATGTTGACCTACCTCACTAGCAAGTTCTTTTTGAGAAAAGGATGCGAAAGAGAACAGTGGCATTGCAGTGGCAACTCCTTTGCAGCAAGGGAGAACTAAGAAAATTATGACCCTTTCAGATTATAATTTGTGGGAACAGAGAGCATTAGGGAAAGAAGCAAGACAGAAGTAATCATCTGAATAGGAAATGACACAAAAGGCAGTCCTTGGAATTGAAATGGAAAGAAGTAGTTGATCTTTGATTTAACAGATATGGTGTTATGGTCATAAAAATGGTGAATGTAAAAAAGGCTACCCTTACCCAAGAAGTAACTGACACACAAAATGATGGGTCTAAAGAGAAATGTACGTTAGATTGTACAAACTAAATGTGCAAGAACTAGATATTGTGGATGCAAGGAAGCAAAATTCCAATCTCAAAGTACTGTGGACCGTATAAATGTTGCACTGCTCAGCAACATCGCTTCGCTTTCCATCAACCTCAAGAAGCACAAGTATTGGGTAAAGGTAAAATGGAAGGCTATATGATTTAAAGGTAATTTTTTCCTCTTGCAGCTCAATAGGGACCCACTTAAGCAGCCTGGCCTGAGCTATGTTGATTTCTAGCACAGTGGTGCTACATATGCTTTTTAGACATATTTTTTAAAGTGAAAATTGCAGTCAACAAGCTTAAATGCTTAGACCCATTAAGGCATCCTCTAGATAACCACTTCACACTGATGAAGTTTTTTTAGTCATATACACCACACCACTAAATAACAGTTCTGTATCACGGTACACAAAGCAGGAGAGTCCTCAAAATAGACCTCTCACCAGTTTTTGCTATTGGTTTGATTTAACCTCTCAGATCCTTTCAGATTACAGGATCCTGTGACTCTCAGTCCAGCATGCCTAACTTTAGTCCTATAAATCATCTATGTCCTGCAGTTTGCATTTGAGATTGCTTTTGGAGTTGATGGTCTGAAAGCCAGGCAAAAAAGCCTCAAAACCATACTAACAAATTTCTTAAAAAAAAAAAAAGTTGATATTTTGTAACTGAGAAGTATACCTTTTTCACTGCTGAAACTCTATTTTCTGAGATAAACAATATTTATCAGCAAGGACTCTTCCTTTCAGAATTTCATCTAGGCACATTTTAACAGATAATGTCATTATACTTTTTGTACAGGAGACTCCTCCTTTGCAGATTACTTTGGAAGTGAAATTGCAGCTAAAGTTAATCAAATACTGTTTAAGTACAGATTACTAATCTAAATCCCAAATCATTTTGTGAACTGTGAATTCTGAGTCCCTAAATATTCTATTCAGCTGGCAAAGCTGCAGAACTGTCTCATGTGCTTTCCAGTGCTGTCAGTATTCTAGTCCTCAGTTCTAGTCTTAAACCCAAAACAATCCAGACACACTCAAGTGAGAACTAATCAACTTGCAGAAATGTGAGAGTTCCAAAAATACTAATTAATGACATAACGCCATTTGGCGGGGGGTTGGACTAGATGATCTCCAGAGGTCCCTTCCAACCCTTAAAATTCTGTGATAAACATCGAGATACTTCTTAGTTATGGGTGGGGTGGGAATCAAAAGTGAGGACCTAGGAAAAAGCCTCAAAATGAATTTGAGTTTTATTAAGTTATTTTTCAGTCAATCAGTTTTTCAGCCTGCCTAACCCTTTACTAACACCAACAGACAAATAACAGAAAGCGTGTAACCTTTGCAAAGGCAGCATTTCCACTTACTGTTTTTCACTGCAGCTTAGGCTATTCCTTATAGTAAGGGTCTTAGTGAGTTAACTGAATCCCATCCAGACAATATTAGACTATCTTCCTTGAAAGGACAGAAAGTACAAGTTACTCACATTACAAAACTGTTTAAAAGGATTTAGTGTGCATTTGCTCCATAAATGCCTCATCATCCTTCACTTTTTGTTTTGAAAGTTTATCTTTACCAGTGGTGTTTCTTACCCCAACCACAATCTCATATTATTACTTTGGAGAATATAAATAATAGTTAGGATGATAAGCTTATCAGCTGGGGAAGACAACTCTGAGTCATGGTATACAATTGAAAAGCTATGGAGGGGAAAGGAGTGAGAACTGTGGCTGGTAGCACTGTTTCAGCACCGCAATTTAGAGTACCATCAACACTTCAGGATGGTGAAATTCACCAGTTTATTATCATGGGTGAGATTCTTTTCTGACTCCTTGCCATCAGGTTTAGTTTTGATTTATCTGAATAACTTTAGACATCAATACCAACAATAAATGATGAGTGTCAATAATTAAATTGATTAATAATAAAGATAACTTCCAAGCTTTTTGAGGAAAATATCAAAAACTAACATTATAATCTGATTTACTTTATTACAGTAGAATGCATAATTCAGATTTAGACAGAGGGGAAGAAAATCTTGAATTAAGAACAGTATTAATAACATATTTGTACCTCCATATACACTGCAACTGTTCAAAAAGTTCAGAAGCCATTTGCGTTGTGCCAGCCTGTTTTACCTATACACTATCAAAAATATAAGCAACCTAAAAAGGAAACCTAAGTACTTTTTTTTGTTCTTTCTGTACCTCAGTATTATCCAAGATTTATATCCAATCACTAGCAATAAAAGCAGTAACACAGTTCTTAACTCCCCTCTCTCTCCCGAATTTCAGAGTTAAGTACTTGGAAAGAGTATTGAGTCAGTTGTTAATAAAAAAAAAAATAAAGAAAAAAGTGGTTCATGAAAATATATTTTCAGTCCCCAATTCAGGGCCATAGATGCTTCTGGCAATTCTCAGGGCCAGAATCATCCCAAGAGTACAAACCTATACTTAATCCTTGAAAGAACCGAGCGTGGCTCACAGCTTTTCTTTAGCACACACACACAGGAGAGGGAACGCCTAGCTTCAGCACAGTGACCAAGTATAATAGTTCACATATAACAGCATCTGTCTCCAAGCGGATGATTCAGCGTCTCCTCAGCTTGAAGACATACATTTCTCAGGTGTTTTGAGTTGCTAATGAAAATATTAGGTTTAGCTAACTAAAATCCAATCTCTGTCTAATTTTAAATACCTACAGCTTTTCAGAGAGACCAGGTCTCATACCATCAGACAACTAAAAAACACAGCTAATTTTATATTGCAAAGAGTTTATGTTGCTTAGAAGCACAAAATAAAGCTTCTGTATAAATAGCATGACCATAGGCTCAGTTATAAGTTGAGTTTGCTTTCTATTAGCTCTACTCAGCTATTTATCAGCTTGCTAGTTTAGCAGTCAGCTATTACCATTTTGAAATGCATTTCTGTGGTAGAAAAAGTGCAAAAGCTTCTACTATTACTTAGCTCCTCAAGTATGAAAACAAATATTAATCAATTAAGGTGGAAAAATTAATGAGGCTGCTAGAAGATACAGTAGAAACACCATTAATTTTCCAACTGATCTATGATTCATAAGGCTTCAGAAAAGGACTACAGTTAGCCTAACTACTTTACTTTTATAACAAAACATTGTAATATACTGGCTCCACCCCACCTCAAGTTTTGGCAAGATGAAACACACCCAGGGAGAGAGTGGAAACAATATTCTCTTAGAAGAGATAGCCTTTTCAACTGAAGCAGCTGAGAGAGAAAAAATTGGCTGCACGTAACATATGTTGGCTTTTTTTTTAATTAGACTTTTAAAGAGCTCTGATATCAGAACACAGCATGGTAAAACCAGTAAGAATGTGGCAGCAGGGTAATTCACTATTTTACTTCCCCTATCAGCCAAAGCAAATAGTTGCCTTTGAACTCTTGCCACACATGTGCATCTGTTTAGCTTCATCTAACCAGCCTTCCTGAGAAGCACATTGTAAACGCTGAATGCAGCAAGCTGTGAAAAAGGGTAAGCATCATACTCCAGTGATCCCAGCATTTTACAGGGCCTGCAATACAACATTGGATTCTCTAAAAAAACAGCAATCAGAGAGGCTATGCTTAAGAACTCTGTGCTAGAGAAGCAAGGGAAGATGCATTCTCTGTAACAACAGCAAAGATAATCCAAGTCCTGAATCGGACTACCTGTGGGTTACCTGTAGAAATCTTGCCCTCACAGCACAAAGCTCAAATGCTCAGTACAGTACGTTATTATGTGACACACTCCATACTTAAGCTGATACTGTATGTGCCATGTCAGCTTTTAACTAGCTTTTAACTTCTACACAGAAATCCAACTGACTGGAAAATAGAAGGTTCACTCTTCAATACACAGTGTGAATGTACACATTTAACTAATTATGTGGTATTTAAACCACATTTAGGAAATAACTTCTTATTTATCATTTAGCCCCTGATCCAGCAAAACCTAAAAGTAAATCTAAAAACTGCACTAGTCTTAAGACTGCATGACCTCATTCAAGTAACAGAACACTGTGGCTGAATAGTTTAGGTGAAGACATAATACAGGAAGGCAAATCACAACAGGCTGCAAAAATATAGTAATTCATGTTTACCAGAACCAGAACTTACCAGATGCTAAGTATGACAGTTAGTCTAGATTACAGAGCACCTTTAAGAGCAAATAAAAAAAAAAAAAGTCACTATTTCAATTTGGTGACAGTGAATTCCGTCAAATCATATCAGTAATATGCACTTCATCAGTCAACTAAGAAATTCAAATACTTTCTAGAGTGTCTCCTGCTTTTTAGGCATTGCCTATAAACGTCCATCATTGGGACAATTAAACGTCCCTGTCTTTTCACAGGTCCTGCGTCACCACTCCTGCTATGTAGAACAACCCCCCAACTAATTAGAAGTGGAAATTGATCGATAGCTTACCCCAGCTGGCACCTGAGATTTCCAGAAGAGATAGCTTGCACCTGAGATTTCCAGAAGAGTTGGCACAAAACGGGTCAGACACATGTCACTAATCAGATATGCTTGATTTGACTAAAGATGTGCAAGACACAAAGTCATGAAAGACCCAAGTATGCTTAGATGAGTAACATCAGTAACACGGGATCTGCGCAGAAGCTACCTATAGCTCACCAATAAAAAACACCTCATTTTTCAAATTTTGAGGCTTACAGAGAAGTGTTTGTGAGGAAGCCCCGGGTGGTACCCGAGGAGGTTGCCAGCTGTAGGAGATAAGCTCATGAAGGAGCCCCATGAGGCCCGCAAAGGAGGGGCTGGGGCCGAGGTGGTGCTCGGGGGGTTTTCGGCTGCTCCAGCCAAGCCGTGCCCAAACCGGGTACTTCACGGTGACACCCCCACGGAGCTCCCTGCGTGCGGGGGCACCCGAGACTCGCCGACACCCGGCAAGGCCCACCGAACCACCAACCCGAGGGGACAGGCGGGGTCCCCCCTTCCAACTCGCCCGCCGCCTCGCTCAGCTCGCCACGCCACCGGGCCTGCGCGGAGCAACGCGGCGCTCCAGCCAGTGCGTCGCGGCCGAAGCGTGAGAGGAGCCGGGGTGCCGTCTCGCGGCTCCGCCTTAGCCCCGCTGCCCCACAGCCTGCTGCCGCCCTGCAGAGCCAGCAGCCCCCTGCCCCGTGCGCTAATGAGGGGGGGGCTCCTATTGGTCGGCAGGCAGAAGTTGCCGGCGCTGTCACTGGAGTATGCTAATGAGCGCCCACCCCATTGGTTCCCCCGCCAGCGGCGGCTCCAAACAACATTTGCATGGCGGTGGACAGCTCTTTGTTGTCAACCGCGGCGGGCGGTGCGCGCGCGCTCGTGCTCGCGCTCGGTGGCTGGCTGG